>NC_134353.1:260409014-260711514 GCF_048569485.1 Anomaloglossus baeobatrachus | reverse complement strand
CGTCGTTTTTTTAATTTATTTACACACTCGGCTGTCACATGAAGTGGGCGGGGCGATGCAGTGCATATTACATTAGGTGTAATGAGAGGCTCTGGAAGTAGAGGAACAGCAGCCGTCCACTGGTGTGCCTAGTGGGTGTCGTGCAGGGTGTATCAAGGATTTGATTTGCTGTTGGAGGCAACACCATTAAGATAGGGACCCAGAACCAAGTGGGAGGTGGTATACTGCATGGGAGAATAGGTTGTGCAGTACCTTGTGATGACCTGATAGTCCAGGGGCGTCACACAATCATGCACCCATTTCAGCCTTTTACTCAGCCCCCATACTGCTTTGTAGGGTCCAGCAGACAATTACTCGCATTTCCCTTTGACTTGCATTGGACTAGCTACTCGTAACGAGTACCTGAGTAATAAAACCTACTCGTTACGAGTATAGCGAGTCCAAGTATTTCACTACTCGCTCATCCCTACTTACTGTGTATGGAGGCCTCACAACTGTCCCCAAATGCAAACCCTTCTGATTCCACATATTTCCCATAGGTAAAATAAGCAAAAAATGTATTCTGACCTCCTGTGCTGGCGGCATTTCTGGAGGTTGTGTTCGCAGGACTCACGTAACGATGTGACATCACGCAAGCCACGTATCCAATCACCACAGGTGTCTCTATTCCTGCCTTCAAATGCAGAAGCAGCAAACAGGAAGTGAGTAGCAGCTGCAGCAGTCACTTCCTGCTGATTAACTAATTTTTCCAAAGGTGGGGAGAAAGGCGTCGGTGGTGATTATCACATGAGCTGCGGAAACTCAACCCCCAAGAATGCTGCCAGCATGGGAGATGAGTATAAGCTCTTTTATTTTACCTGGGGGAAACATGTCGACAAATTTGTGGACAAACCCTTAAAGATACTCATGTAAAAGCCAGTGTTTAGCTGGCATTCATAGGAGATCGTGATTTTAACTATACATAGCAGTGCTGTACAAGCGATCGCAGCTTCATGTCTCTTAAGGGAAATAGTAAATACAGCAAAGAGCAAAAAAAAAAGTTTTTAAAAATATGAAAAAAGTAAAAATAAATTAAAAAATCTTCAAATCTACCATTTTTGTCACATTAAAAATAAAGCAATAAAAATGCACATATTTGCCATTTTTGCATTAGTAAAAGTCCAATCTATCAAAAAAATATAAAAAAAAATTAATCCAATTGGTAAACGGTGTAACAAGAAAATGAATTGAAGTGCCACAATTATGTGATTTTGACCACTCTAACATTGCAATAAAATGCAACAACAGGCAATCAAAATATCTACTCCTAAAAGGTATTGGTGAAAACGTCATCTGAGGGCACAACAAATAAGAGCACAAATAGTCCCTTATCCCAAAAACTGAAACCATTGCGGCTCTCAAAAATGTCAAAACAAGTACAATTTCTAATTTTTTTTTTTACAAATGTCATTTTTTTCCCACCATTTGTACCCTTTAATGCTTTTCATGTAGCACTAAAGGGGTTTTTAAGCTGGTTTAATTTAATAAATAAATAATTAAAAAAATGTTGTGGGGTCCCTGCTATTTTTAATAACTAGCCAATGTAAAGCAGACAGCTGTGGACTGGTAGACTGATATTATCAGAGTGGGAAGACCCATGGTTATTGGGTCCTTCCCAGTTTAAAAATAGCAGCCCGCAGAAATGCTGCAACCATTAGATACATCAATTCTCACGTTTCTTCCAGGCTCTTCCTGATTGCCCTAGTGCACTGGCAATCGGGGTAATGGTTTTTGGGGTTGAAGTCAGCTGTAAATTGCCAGCTGGCATTAAGCCAGCTGACGCTCCATGCTCCATCATTCTCCCCCTGTGCCTGCGCAGTGACGTCACTCCTGTGTGACTGCTGTGCTGAGAGCACAGAACACAGGACGGGAGGACAGTGACCGGAACAGAAGGGACGTGGAGGGGGGTGGTCCGGGTCCGAACTTTGCAGCGGGACCCATCAATCTCTAGTTACACCACTGCACCTCTCTATTACTAACTCCTGGGCTTGATGCCAGCTGTCAATGCAAGCTGACATCAACCCCCCCAAAAAAATAATTTAGAGTCAGCTGGGTCACAAAAAGCCATATTTCACAACCTTACAACCCTTGCAAAGAAATTTCCCTCCTATTAAAACCTTTAGGTTTCCCACAAACACTGTATGATATGTCCACAATTAATTCCTCCACAGTACCCTCCACACACAATATGATGACCCTACTGTAGCCTCCTCAACAACCCCAGAAAAGTACATTGACTCAACACAGTATGAACCCCAACTGTAAACCACACTCATAGCATTATGCACCCTCATAGTTATCCATATAATACAGGGGTGGGAAACCTTTTTTCTGTCGGGGGCTGTGAGGTAAATCCGGAGATATGACGATAAATCATGATATTCAAGTATGTCAGGAAGCCCTCTCCTGGTGTCACCCCCCCTTTCCTTCACACAACTGGTTTAGCAACAAATCCCATGGCCATCTCCTGTGATATGGAGATGAGGTGGTGTGGGAACAATGGACACAGGATGACTCCCTGCCGTCACCCTGTAACAAGAGTTGTATCTCATTAGCAAGGCTATGGAACTAGCTAGACAGAACGACTCCAGTAAAAAATGGTTCATATCTCGCAAGCCATATTTCCGATAAATACGGCAACCATAAAAATGGTGTCTCCGCATGCGGACGATGCCGGCACACCCTTTTTATGGGAGCAGGACATTGGGAAATGCCCCAGGCGTGATATCAGCCAATGGGGAACTGGCAGACAGGTCATGAGTCCCCTCGTTCTGTAGCTAAATTCATAACTGTCACAATGAGAGCATTGGCGTCCGCCTACGACGCTCCCAGGCAAAGTTATGGCCCATATTCCATGTTGTGGATTGTCCATAACTCAAGCCAGGGGTGGAGCAGTGCTCCCTCTGAGGTCACTAAGGTAGGAGGGGACCTGGATTTGCCCAGGTTGATAACCCTACTTCGGCCATTTTCCAGGGTTCTTTCGCTGGGGGTCACGTGCAGGAAACATCTGTGGGAGTTCCTGGAAACCTGGCCTACAGCGCCCCCCCTGTGGCCAGACGCACAAGGTAACTGCTGGAACTGTGTATGCCTGTTTGTAAACCATGCTTTATCTGTAACTGTACTCTGACCTATGTATATTCTGTAGATTCCCTATTGTATATATTGTAGTTTCTAGTGTGCTTTAGGCTGATTAAATTATATAATTAATCTTGGGCTGTTCTGTTATCTCGATCTTGAATCCCACGTCTGTGTGTTCGGCTAATAGTTACCGTGAAGCGGTTGGTGGCAGCGAGTTGTGCCAAGGATTATTGTGGGGAGGCCAGTGAGATTCGGGGAGGTTTTATATATTCCGCCCGCGGAGGTCGGGGGAATATATACCCTACTCTCACTGGGGACCCTTCAATAATCGGCATAAGTAGTATAGCGGCCTCCTTGCTTATTGTCGGGCAATTCCATAATTGGCCTGACTATAAGAGGGGCGCTAGAGAGCGCGTCACGTGCTCTGTCTGTCGGTCGGGAGGTATAAAGGAGGGGTGACCCCCACTTGTTACCCCCCGATTGTGACGTACTGGTAGCCAGCCCGGGGGATTTCTGAGTGACCCCCCCCGGTGGTTTGTGACATATTGGTGGCAAGCGGTGGGATCGAGATAATAGTGTGTGTGAGTGTGAGACCCATACTCCCAGACACTAAAGACTGCCTGCAGCAGCTGTGGCTGCTGGGGTCTTCAGACTAGCTCAACACTAGAGTGTCAGAGTGCAGATACTGTAAGGTGTGTGGAGGCATCAGGTGTCAGTTCTGTGTCAGTGACCAAAAGTCTGCAAGAATGGCTGATGGCACCAGGAGCAGAGCTATGCAACTGGCCAATGCTAAGGCAGGAGCCGAAGAGAGGGAGGACGGTGCTGTGGACAGCAATGAGGAGGTTGCCCACGAGTCCTCCAGGAGCTCGACGCCAGAAAACCGTTCTGCCGAGGACATTGCGCAACCTGGCACTGCTGGACAAGATGAGGAGGAGCTCACCCAAGGTTCCTCAACGAGCCAGATGCCAGCCCTCCGCTCTGAAAGGGACAGTGAATCGCCTAGCTCTGCAGCGTGCCGCAGATCACCACGTGCCATTCCACCGAGCCTGGGAGGCTCGGATAGCCTTCTTCAAATGGCTATGGCCCTTCTCCAGGCTGGAGACCAGAAGGGCTACAAGGAACTCCTGGCAGAGCGCAGGGCAGAGCGGCAGGCAGCGCGTGACGCTGAGGCTGCGGAGCGGCACGCAGAGCGTGAGGCTGCGGAGCGAGAGCGGCAGGCAGCGCGTGAAGAGCGAGAGCGACAGGCAGACCGTGACTACCAGCTGCAGCTAGCTCAGCTCCGGCCCTCATCAGCCACATGTGACCTTCGAGACACCAAACTTCCAAAGGTCCGTGTTGAGGACTTCCCAGTGCTGGAGAAGGATGGAGACTTGGACTCTTTCTTGACTGCTTTTGAACGGACTTGCTTGCAGCACCATCTGGACAAGGACCAGTGGGCCAAATACCTGACCCCCCGTTTAAGGGGTAAGGCCCTGGATATCCTTGGGGACTTGCCTGCTGAGGCAGATCAGGGCTACGACACCATCAAGCGGGCCCTGATCCAACAGTACAACCTCACTCCAGAGTCCTACCGCAAGAAGTTCCGGAGCCTACAGAAGGGACCAAAGGACTCCTGGGCTGACCACCGGCGGGCACTTGCCCGAGCTGCCGACCACTGGACCCAAGGCCTGCAGCTTTCCACCGGACCGGAGATCCTGGACTTGTTCATCACGGAGCAACTCTTGTGGAACTGCCCTGAGGATCTCCGCCAGTTCATCCGAGACCAGAAGCCAAAGGGGTCCACGGCTACAGCTGCCCTTGCCGATGACTACACCAACAACCGGGCCCCTGAGGCCAGGAGAGCGGCCACCAGCAGCACCTGGAGAGGGGGTAAGATGAATTCTGCGACTGCCCCACCTGCCCCTAGACTGCAGGGGGTGTCCCCCTCAACTCCCCTCTCCAGGCCCGTGGCGGAACCAAGACGGTGCCACCAGTGCAACCTACCTGGACACTTCAAGGCCATGTGCCCTCAGCGTCCCAAGGCCCCGGCTCCGTCCCCGTCCCAAGGGCCGCCCAAGGTGTATTGTGTGGGTGGGGGTGGTGGTAGGTCCCTGGACAGCTTCCAACCTGTCACCGTCGGCCGGTCTGTGACCATAGGACTGCGAGACAGCGCCTCGGAGGTGACTCTGGTGCGGCCTGAGATGGTGTCCCCCCAAGACTTGATCCCTGGAAAAACCCTCGCTGTCTCCGGGATTGGAGGCACTGACCCGGCGCTGCCTGTTGCTGACATTTATGTGGACTTGGGCGCAGGGCGGGGGGTGAGGGAGGTGGGGGTAACTGATCGGATCCCTGCAAACGTGCTACTTGGGACAGATTTGGGGCAGATAACCTCCCAGTTTGGGCCCCCCCCAAGGGCTGAACCTTCAGCCAGTACTGACATGACTCCTGACAATGTTAATGTGTTATCTATGAATGATGTAAGGGAGGAGGGAGTGAACTCTGATATTTCTGCTTGCACAGACACCATAGACACACACGCAGCTGCAGCTGTGACAGGAGGGGAGGGGGTCAGAGAAAGGTGTGACAATGCCTCTACAAGTAACCAGCCTGTGAGCTGGGATCTGTTGCCCTCTGCAGGGATAAGCAGAGAGCAGGGTGCTGCAGGGGGAGGACCAGTGTGTGGGGTGGGGGCTACCACAGCAAATGTGGGGTCCCCAGAGATTTCACAGCGGGGTTCTGTTGCTGCAGGAGGGGAACAGGCAGGTGAGATTGGGGCCGGTCCAGGAGCGGAAGTGCTCCCAGGTAAGATCTCGGTGCATGGTTCCCCCACAACCGGGGTGTCAGGAAGCCAGGTAGGTCTGCCTGAACCGGCGACTTGGTCAGGAACGGAGGAGGAGCAGGCACGACCCACGGTCGCAGCGGCTGTGGCCGCTGTCACCCGCAGTGGGAGTGCTGGAAGCCAAGGGGCCTCCCGGAGGTCCGATAGCTCTTCCCCTTCTGACCAAGTGGCAGCCGAGTCAGGTGGAGGCCAGGACACAGGTCCCGGGGTACTGACTGAAGATGTGACAGTCTCGTCGATTCTGGCCACATCTAGTCAGGGGTTTCAGGCAGCGTTAGAAGCTGACGACAGCCTGAAAGCTCTTAAGGAGCAGGCGGCACAGCCTCCCTCGGACTCGGACCCGGAGCGAGTGGTCTGGGACCAAGGACGGCTGTACCGGGCCACGGTCCAGCAGGGTTCACCGGAGGCGTGGCCCAGGGACCGACAGTTGGTGGTACCCTATCCGTTCCGGACGGAGTTGTTGCGGATCGCACATGAGATTCCGATGGCCGGACACCTAGGGATCGCTAAGACCAAGGCCAGGTTAAACCAGCATTTCTACTGGCCAAAAATGGGGGCCGATGTGGCTGCCTACTGCCGTTCGTGTGAAACCTGTCAGAGAGTGGGGAAGGCGGGGCCACGCCCCAAAGCCCCACTAGTATCTCTGCCAATCATCGATGAGCCTTTCAGGAGGGTGGCTGTGGATCTGGTCGGCCCGCTGGCCATCCCCAGCAGCTCCGGGAAACGCTTCCTACTGACGGTAGTGGACTATGCCACCCGGTACCCAGAAGCAGTGGCCTTGTCGTCCATTCGGGCTGACAAGGTGGCCACCGCATTGCTGGAGATTTTCTCCCGATTGGGTTTTCCCCAGGAAATGCCCACTGACCGGGGGACCCAATTCATGTCCCAGCTGATGGAGGCCCTCTGTAAGCAAGTCCAGGTGCGACATCTGGTGGCCAGCCCGTACCATCCACAGACTAATGGCCTGTGCGAGCGGTTCAATGGCACCTTAAAGCAGATGCTTAAGATGTTGGTCGACTCCCATGGGCGTGACTGGGAGCGGTATCTCCCACACCTGTTATTTGCTTACCGGGAGGTTCCACAGGCCTCAACAGGATTCTCACCGTTTGAGCTCCTGTACGGGCGACGTGTGCGGGGCCCCCTGGCTCTGGTGAAAGAGGCTTGGGAAGGGGATTTGGCCACCCCTGGAGTGTCGGTTATCGAGTATGTCATGCGCTTCCGGGACAAAATGCAGGCCTTGACGCAACTGGTACACGACAATATGGCTCAAGCCCAGGCCGATCAGAAGCGTTGGTACGACCAGAACGCTTGTGAGAGGACCTACCAAGTGGGTCAAAAGGTGTGGGTACTGGTCCCCGTACCACAGGACAAGCTTCAGGCAGCCTGGGAAGGCCCATACCTCGTGTACCAGCAGCTCAACCCTGTAACGTACCTGGTCACCCTGGACCCTGCCCGTGGAAGGCGGAAGCCCTTCCATGTGAACATGATGAAGGCACATCATGAGCGGGAGGCATGTGCGCTCCCCGTGTGCAACCTGCCCGAGGAGGGAGAAGCGGAAACCCTCTTGGATATGCTAGCCCAGGTTAGGGCAGGCGGATCCATTGAGGATGTGGAGGTTGGCCACCAGCTCTTGGAAGACCAACGGTCCCAGCTGTGGGCCACCCTCCTCCCCTTCCGGGGGTTGTTTACCAACCAGCCCGGAAGGACTGACTTGGCTGTCCATCACGTGGACACTGGGGATCATCCCCCGATCCGGCGTTCAGCATATCGGGTCTCCCTGGAGGTGCAGCAACACATGCGCCAGGAGATTGACGAGATGCTGAAGCTGGGGGTGATCCAGGCATCCAACAGCGCTTGGGCCTCGCCTGTAGTCCTCGTCCCTAAGAAGGACCGAACCACTCGGTTCTGCGTGGACTACAGGGGGCTCAATGCGGTCACGGTCGCCGATGCGTACCCAATGCCACGCATCGATGACCTGCTCGATCAGTTGGCCGGGGCTCAGTACCTGACCATCATGGATCTGGGCCGGGGATATTGGCAGATCCCCCTGACTCGCAAGGCCAGGGAACGCTCTGCCTTTATTACCCCATTTGGACTGTACGAGTCCACGGTGATGCCATTCGGGATGAGGAATGCCCCTGCCACTTTCCAGCGGATGGTCAACACCCTGCTCAAGGGACTTGAAGGGTACGCGGCCGCGTACCTGGATGACATTGCCGTCTTCAGTCCCACCTGGGAGGACCACCTAGAGCATCTAGCACAGGTGCTCAGGCGGATCCACCGGGCAGGTTTGACCATCAAGCCGGGAAAGTGTCAGCTGGCCATGAGCGAGGTCCAGTACCTCGGTCACCGGATAGGTGGGAGAACACTGAAGCCCGAGCCTGAGAAAGTGGAAGCCATCGCATCCTGGCCCACCCCCAGGACCAAGAAGCAGGTGATGTCCTTCTTGGGGACCGCTGGGTACTATAGGAGGTTTGTTCCATGCTATAGTAGCCTGGCAAAGCCCTTGACGGACCTCACCAAGAAGAAGCTGCCCTCTGCAGTCGATTGGACAATGGACTGCGAGACAGCCTTCCGGGCCCTAAAGGACGCCCTGTCCAGCCCGCCCGTGCTACAGGCAGCCGACTTCACGCGGCCGTTTGTAGTACAGACCGACGCCAGTGACTTCGGCCTCGGTGCGGTGCTCAGCCAGGTGGACTCTGCGAGCCAAGAGCACCCAGTCTTGTACCTGAGCAGGAAGCTGTTACCAAGGGAAGTTGCCTATTCCACGATGGAGAAGGAGTGCCTGGCCATAGTGTGGGCCCTGCAGCGTCTGCAACCCTATCTATACGGGCGCCACTTCATCGTGGAGACGGACCACAATCCCCTCAGCTGGTTGCACACCGTCTCTGGGACGAATGGGCGATTGTTGCGATGGAGCCTTGCGCTCCAGCAATACAACTTCACCATTCGCCACAAAAGGGGCCGTGACCACGGTAACGCAGACGGGCTGTCCCGACAAGGAGAGGTCGCGGACGGGCGCACGGGGGAACACCGGAGTGTGCTGCCCCCTAGCGCCCTCAAAAGGGGGGAGGTGTGAGGTAAATCCGGAGATATGACGATAAATCATGATATTCAAGTATGTCAGGAAGCCCTCTCCTGGTGTCACCCCCCCTTTCCTTCACACAACTGGTTTAGCAACAAATCCCATGGCCATCTCCTGTGATATGGAGATGAGGTGGTGTGGGAACAATGGACACAGGATGACTCCCTGCCGTCACCCTGTAACAAGAGTTGTATCTCATTAGCAAGGCTATGGAACTAGCTAGACAGAACGACTCCAGTAAAAAATGGTTCATATCTCGCAAGCCATATTTCCGATAAATACGGCAACCATAAAAATGGTGTCTCCGCATGCGGACGATGCCGGCACACCCTTTTTATGGGAGCAGGACATTGGGAAATGCCCCAGGCGTGATATCAGCCAATGGGGAACTGGCAGACAGGTCATGAGTCCCCTCGTTCTGTAGCTAAATTCATAACTGTCACAATGAGAGCATTGGCGTCCGCCTACGACGCTCCCAGGCAACGTTATGGCCCATATTCCATGTTGTGGATTGTCCATAACTCAAGCCAGGGGTGGAGCAGTGCTCCCTCTGAGGTCACTAAGGTAGGAGGGGACCTGGATTTGCCCAGGTTGATAACCCTACTTCGGCCATTTTCCAGGGTTCTTTCGCTGGGGGTCACGTGCAGGAAACATCTGTGGGAGTTCCTGGAAACCTGGCCTACAGCGCCCCCCTGTGGCCAGACGCACAAGGTAACTGCTGGAACTGTGTATGCCTGTTTGTAAACCATGCTTTATCTGTAACTGTACTCTGACCTATGTATATTCTGTAGATTCCCTATTGTATATATTGTAGTTTCTAGTGTGCTTTAGGCTGATTAAATTATATAATTAATCTTGGGCTGTTCTGTTATCTCGATCTTGAATCCCACGTCTGTGTGTTCGGCTAATAGTTACCGTGAAGCGGTTGGTGGCAGCGAGTTGTGCCAAGGATTATTGTGGGGAGGCCAGTGAGATTCGGGGAGGTTTTATATATTCCGCCCGCGGAGGTCGGGGGAATATATACCCTACTCTCACTGGGGACCCTTCAATAATCGGCATAAGTAGTATAGCGGCCTCCTTGCTTATTGTCGGGCAATTCCATAATTGGCCTGACTATAAGAGGGGCGCTAGAGAGCGCGTCACGTGCTCTGTCTGTCGGTCGGGAGGTATAAAGGAGGGGTGACCCCCACTTGTTACCCCCCGATTGTGACGTACTGGTAGCCAGCGCGGGGGATTTCTGAGTGACCCCCCCCGGTGGTTTGTGACAGGGGCCATTTGGAAAATTCTACCAATCTTTGGGGGCCACAAAAAACTATCAGCTTGAAAATTACCCTAATATATTTGGTCAAACAATTAATTAATTCACCATTACTGTTGTGACTGGAGCTTCTCTCTGGGGCAGCTGTGATGTTCGGTGATATTGATCATGTGGCTTCTCACAACTGCTTTTCCAGGTTTGTCTTGGTCTAGAGCACAGTCAACTGATTGGTAAATCATATACATCCCGTAGGAGATGCTGGAGGCACATTCATCACAGGAGGGGCTGGAGACATACATATACTGAATATACATTACAGGAAGGGCTCGGGATATATATGTATATATATATATATATATATATATATATATACACATCACAAGAGGGGCTGGGGACATACAGTTAGGTCCAGAAATATTTGGACAGTGACACAATTTTCGCGAGTTGGGCTCTGCATGCCACCACATTGGATTTGAAATGAAACCTCTACAACAGAATTCAAGTGCAGATTGTAACGTTTAATTTGAAGGTTTCAACAAAAATATCTGATAGAAATTGTAGGAATTGTACACATTTCTTTACAAACACTCCACATTTTAGGAGGTCAAAAGTAATTGGACAAATAAACCAAACCCAAACAAAATATTTTTATTTTCAATATTTTGTTGCGAATCCTTTGGAGGCAATCACTGCCTTAAGTCTGGAACCCATGGACATCACCAAACGCTGGGTTTCCTCCTTCTTAATGCTTTGCCAGGCCTTTACAGCCGCAGCCTTCAGGTCTTGCTTGTTTGTGGGTCTTTCCGTCTTAAGTCTGGATTTGAGCAAGTGAAATGCATGCTCAAGTGGGTTAAGATCTGGTGATTGACTTGGCCATTGCAGAATGTTCCACTTTTTTGCACTCATGAACTCCTGGGTAGCTTTGGCTGTATGCTTGGGGTCATTGTCCATCTGTACTATGAAGCGCCGTCCGATCAACTTTGCAGCATTTGGCTGAATCTGGGCTGAAAGTATATCCCGGTACACTTCAGAATTCATCCGGCTACTCTTGTCTGCTGTTATGTCATCAATAAACACAAGTGACCCAGTGCCATTGAAAGCCATGCATGCCCATGCCATCACGTTGCCTCCACCATGTTTTACAGAGGATGTGGTGTGCCTTGGATCATGTGCCGTTCCCTTTCTTCTCCAAACTTTTTTCTTCCCATCATTCTGGTACAGGTTGATCTTTGTCTCATCTGTCCATAGAATACTTTTCCAGAACTGAGCTGGCTTCATGAGGTGTTTTTCAGCAAATTTAACTCTGGCCTGTCTATTTTTGGAATTGATGAATGGTTTGCATCTAGATGTGAACCCTTTGTATTTACTTTCATGGAGTCTTCTCTTTACTGTTGACTTAGAGACAGATACACCTACTTCACTGAGAGTGTTCTGGACTTCAGTTGATGTTGTGAATGGGTTCTTCTTCACCAAAGAAAGTATGCGGCGATCATCCACCACTGTTGTCATCCGTGGACGCCCAGGCCTTTTTGAGTTCCCAAGCTCACCAGTCAATTCCTTTTTTCTCAGAATGTACCCGACTGTTGATTTTGCTACTCCAAGCATGTCTGCTATCTCTATGATGGATTTTTTCTTTTTTTTCAGCCTCAGGATGTTCTGCTTCACCTCAATTGAGAGTTCCTTAGACCGCATGTTGTCTGGTCACAGCAACAGCTTCCAAATGCAAAACCACACACCTGTAATCAACCCCAGACCTTTCAACTACTTCATTGATTACAGGTTAACGAGGGAGACGCCTTCAGAGTTAATTGCAGCCCTTAGAGTCCCTTGTCCAATTTCTTTTGGTCCCTTGAAAAAGAGGAGGCTATGCATTACAGAGCTATGATTCCTAAACCCTTTCTCCGATTTGGATGTGAATTCTCTCATATTGCAGCTGGGAGTTTGCACTTTCAGCCCATATTATATATATAATTGTATTTCTGAACATGTTTTTGTAAACAGCTAAAATAACAAAACTTGTGTCACTGTCCAAATATTTCTGGCCCTGACTGTATATACTTATACATCACAGGAGGGGCTGGGGACATATACACATAACAGGAGGGATTGGGGCTCGGACATCACTGGGGGTGCACGAACAGTACTGCTGGGCAGGGACAGCACTGGTGGTGGCATGGACCGCACTGACGGTGGCATGGACAACACTAGAAGGGCACAAACAGGACTGGGGGACATAAACAGGACTGATGGAGTACAGACAGCACTGGGGGGTGGCACACAGCACTGGGGGGGTGGCACACAGCACTGGGAGGGTGGCGTACAGCACTGGGAGGGTGGCGCACAACACTTGGAGAGAGGCACACAGCACTGGGAGGGAGGCACACACAGCACTGAGAGGCATAAAGAGAAGCAAAAGGCAGGAGGCTTAAAGCAGCGGGAGGCTGGATGCTCACAAAAGCGGGAGGCAGGAAGCTCACAGCAGCGGGAGGCTACAGAAGCAGGAGGCAGGAGGCTCACAGCTGTAAGGCAGGAGGCTTAAAGCAGCGGGAGACAGGTACAGCAGGATACTCACAGCAGGGAGGCAGGAGGCAAAAAGCAGGGAGGCAGGAGACTCACAGCAAGGAGGCTCACAAGAGTGAGGCAGGAAGCTCACAGAAGGGAGGCAGGAAGCATGCACAGCAGCAGGGAAGTAGGAGGCATGCACAGCAGGGAGGCAGGAGGCATGCACAGCAGGGAGGCATGCACAGCGAGAGACAGGTACAGCAGGATGCTCACAGCAGGGAGGCAGGAGGCAAAAAGCAGGGAGGCAGGAGGCTCACAGCAAGGAGGTTCTCAACAGTGAGGCAGGAGGCTCACAGAAGGGAGGTAGAAGGCATGCACAGCAGGGAGGCAGGAGGCATGCACAGCAGGGAGGAAGGAGGCTCACAGCAGGGAGGCAGGAGGCATGCACAGCAGGGAGGCAGGAGGAATGCACAGCAGGGAGGCTTGCACAGCAGGGAGGCAGGAGGCATGTACAGCAGGGAGGCAGGAGGCATGCACAGCAAGGAGGCAATCACAGCAGGGAGCCAGGAGGCTGACAGCAGGGAGGCAGGAGGCTCACGGCAGGGAGGCAGGAGGCATGCACAGTAGGGAGGCAGGAGGCATGCACAGTAGGGAGGCAGGAGGCATGCACAGCAGGGAGGCAGGAGGCTCACAGCAGAGAGGCAGAATGCTCACAGCAGGGAGACAGGACGCTCACAGCAGGGAGGCAGGAGGCATGCACAGCAGGGAGGCAGGAGGCATGCACAGCAGGGAGGCTTGCACAGCAGGGAGGCAGGAGGCATGCACAGCAGGAAGGCAGGAGGCATGCACAGCAAGGAGGCAATCACAGCAGGGAGCCAGGAGACTGACAGCAGGGAGGCAGGAGGCTCACAGCAGGGAGGCAGGAGGCATGCACAGTAGGGAGGCAGGAGGCATGCACAGTAGGGAGACAGGAGGCATGCACAGCAGGGAGGCAGGAGGCTCACAGCAGGGAGGCAGAATGCTCACAGCAGGGAGACAGGACGCTCACAGCAGGGAGGCATGATGCATGCACAGCAGGGAGGCAGGAGGCATGCACAGCAGGGAGGCAGGAGGCATGCACAGCAGGGAGGCAGGAGGCATGCGCAGCAAGGAGGCAATCACAGCAGGGAGGCAGGGGGCATGCACAGCAGGGAGGCAGGAGGCTCACAGCAGGGAGGCATACACAGCAGGGAGGCAGGAGGCTCACAGCTGGGAGGCAGGAGGCTAAAAGCAGCGAGAGACAGGTACAGCAGGATGCTCACAGCAGGGAGGCAGGAGGCATGCACAGCAGGGAGGCAGGAGGCTCACAGCAGGAAGGCAGAACGCTCACAGCAGGGAGACAGGATGCTCACAGCAGGGAGGCATGCTGCTTGCAGCAGGGAGGCATGCAGCTCACAACTGGGAGGCAGAAGGCATGCACAGCAGGGAGGCAGGAGGCATGCACAGCAGGGAGGCAGGAGTCTCACAGCAGGGAGGCAGGCGGCATGCACAGCAAGGAGGAAGGAGGCTCCCAGCAGGGAGACAGGAGGCATGCACAGAAGGGAGGCAGGAGTCATACAGCATGTAAAGCTGGGAGGCCAGTAAACCTACTGCTGCTCCTCTTCTTCTCTGGGACGGGAACGCAGCAAATCTCATGCATACCCCACCCACAAAGTATGTCCTCAGCATGCTGGCACAGGCCACACATTGTGATTTAAAGGGCCGGCAGCCAACAATCGCGGCTATCGACCCAGTACTGCGGTCTTCAGGAATGTGCCCAGGGACCGCATAAAAAGTATTTGAGGGCTGCATACGGCCCGCGGGCCAGAGGTTCGTCACCCCTGATATAATATAATGGGCCCTACATTGCCGTCCTTAAATTATAATGCACCCTCATAGTCCTCCATATAGTATAATAAGCTCTAAAATGCCTTCCATATAGTATAAAGCACCCCCTTAGTCCTCCAAATAGTATAATGCACCCAATAGTCCTCCATATATTATATTGCACCCCATAGTCCTCCAAATAGTATAATGCACCCCTCAGAGTCCTCCATATATTATAATACACTCCCATAGTCTTCCATATATTACAATGCACCCCCATAGTCCTAAATATATTATATTGCAACATGTGTTTTGTAGCTCTTCAAATAGCACAGCGCAGTAATGACAACATCAGGCCCCTGCACTTAGACATCAGAGCGCAGACTTAGGCGGGCTTTGCACGCTGCAACATCGCAGGCCGATGCTGCGATGCCGAGCGCGATAGTCCCCGCCCCCGTCGCAGCGGCGATATCCTTGTGATAACTGCCGTTGCGAACATTATCGCTACGGCAGCTTCACATGGACTCACCTGTCCTGCGACCGTCGCTCTGGCCGGCAACCCGCCTCCTTATTAAGGGGACGGGTCGTATGGCGTCACTGCAACGTCACACGGCAGGCGGCCAATAGGAGCGGAGGGGCGGAGATGAGCGGGATGTAAACATCCCGCCCACCTCCTTCCTTCCGCATATCCTACGGAAGCCGCAGTGACGCCGGTAGGAGATGTTCCTTGCTCCTGCGGCTTCACACACAGTGATGTGTGCTGCCGCAGGAACGAGGAACAACATCGGACCGTCGCGTCAGCGTAATCATGGATTACGCCGACGCTGCACCGATGATACGATTACGACGCTTTTGCGCTCGTTAATCGTATCATCGAGCCTTTACACACTACGATGTCGCATGCGATGCCGGAAGTACGTCATTTTCAATTTGACCCCACCGACATCGCACCTGCGATGTCGTAGTATGCAAAGCCCGCCTCAGAGGGATGAACGAAGAAATGGGCAATGGTCCGCTCCCTCTTTTATCATTGGTTTCAACTGTATCAGCATGTGCAATGTCGATACAGTTGAAAGTGTAATGTCAGGCAGGGGGAGCCTGGTGTCAGAGCTAACATTGGGTCTCCCCAACTCATGGGCCCCATAGTGGCCACGTGGTCTGCTGCCATTGCTGGTACGCAACTGTTTCAGGTGCTGTTGGATATATTGTTTTCATTAATACTGTTGGATATATACTGTTTTCATTAATAACATTTAATAGAGTTCAAGGGCATAATTAATTAAGACTATCATAGTGCATGCCAGTCTATTAATGAAAGCAATTCCTTATGAATACGCCAATACGCCATATATGGTTAAATACTATTTTTGAGGCACAGTATAAGGTAAAGAAGGAAAGGAGAGTCATATTGAAGTGCAGATTTAGTCAGAATGGCTTGCAGGTACCATTTCACATTGGCAGAGCCCCGAGGTGCCAGAACAGCAGAAATCTCCCACAAGTAACCCTATTTTAAAAACTGCACACCTCAATGAACTCATCCAGGGGTGCAGTGAGCATAATGACACTACAGGTGTGTCACAAAATGTTATACAATTGGGCGGCGAACAAAAGTTAATTACATTTACCACTAAAATGTTGTTTTAACCCCCGATTTCCAATTTTCACAAGATGAATAAATAAAAATGTCCCCATAATGTGTTACACTATTTCACTTTCTGCGTTGCAGGGCCCTCCTCTTCCGGTGTCGGTGCCCTGCCGCATCACCCGCCCACAGCCATGCCTCTTGATCACTCTGGAGTACACTCACCAGAAGGTGCCTCTTCAGCTGTCGTGACCTACACTTGAGGGCGCCTCCTCAAGTGGGCGGGATCTCCCATCAGCCTCTTCTTTGGTGGGATCCACCCCAACCAGGCCGGTCCTCATCTTCAACGCCTCCCTTCTTCATGGCTGCCACTCCTCCGGACCGGGTATGTTTTTATACTCTTGATCACTGTCTCTGCCCACAAAGGTCAGGGTTACCTCTCCTCCGGTCACCAGCCACAATCTTGGGGTCCACACTACCATCCATCATCTTGGATCTCAGTAGCACTATTTTTGAACAGGGCGCCGCATCTTCCATGCCGAGGGTCAGATTACACCCTTTTCTTGCATTGAATTCATATCCTGCTGACTACGACAAATGTTGTGGAGGTGGAAGGGGGCAATAGTCGTGGGTAGAGGTGAGATCCTGCTTCCAGGAAGTGTCTCTCTTCGGTGCTGCACTTCACGCCTAGACCAGTCCTATTGGAGTCAGCTGCTTCCTGGAAATTCCACTAGAATAAAGACCCACAACTTCAGGCTTTGTCCGTGCCTATTTCTGCACCCAGCAACTGAAGAGTTTTCTTTGTCCACTTGATCTGGATTCCTGCAGTGACCTTGAGGGTTTGGCTAAATACTCTGGCTTTTCTAAAGGTACTGTCACACTTAGCGACGCTCCAGCGATCCCACAAGCGATCTGACCTGGCAAGGATCACTGGAGCGTCGCTACTTGGTCGCTGGTGAGTTGTCAATCAGGCAGATCTCCACAGTGATCAGAGATCATCCACCAGCCACCAGCAACCCGTGTAACGACGCTGTGCTTGGTAACCATAGTACAGATTGGGTTACTAAGCAAAGCATTTTTGCTTATAGTTACCCGATGTGTACCTTGGCTACGTGTGCAGGGAGCAGGGAGCCGGCTTCTAGATGTTGCGGACGCTGGTAACCAAGGTAAATATCAGGTAAACAAGCAAAGCGCTTTGCTTGGCTACCCGATGTATACCTTGGTTACCAGCGTCCGCAGAAGCCAGCTCCCTGCTCTCTACACATTCGGATTGTTGCTCTCTCGCTGTCAAACACAGCTATGTGTGCTTCACAGCGGGAGAGCAACGACCAAAAAATGGTCCAAGACATTCAGCAACGACCGGCGACCTCACAGCAAGGGCTAGGTCATTGCTGGATGTCACACACAGCGACATCGCTAGCAAGATCGATGTTGCGTCACAAAAACGTGCCTCAGCAGTGTGAGACGTGGCCTTAACAATATCTCAATCAGGTACAGCTTCTTCTCTCTACTCATTGATGTCCCTATCTGACTAATCCCAACTGTCAACTCACTGTTGTAACTACTTCAGCCCTGTTCTCCATCCCAACCCCAATCTAAGGGAAAAGGGAGCAGTGACACCTAGTGGTGCCTGAAAACAGCGCACCCAAGAGCACACATATAAACAACAGTTCCTATACATAAAATAACCATGACATCTTCAGGGGGGCTGCAGGGCACCGGCCACGCTCTTACATGGGCATGCAGAGATTTTGATGCAGACAATTTCTGCACTAAAAAAATGCACCCTGCGTCAGAAAAATGCACAAAAAACACATGCATTTTCTGGTGCATTTTTTTCCATTCATTTTTTGTGAATTCAATGGCTGGAAGGGCTAAAAGATGCAGGAAAAAATGCACCAGCAAAACTGACATGCTTCAGATTTTTTCTGCACCCAAAACTGAAAGGAAAAAAGAAGCATTTGCACAGCACTTCAGAATTCTCATTATAATAATAATTAATAATAATTTTATTCATTTATATAGCGCTGTTAATTCCACAGCGCTTTACATACATTGGCAACACTGTCCCCATTAGGGCTCACAATCTAGAGTCCCTATCTGTATGTCTTTGGAGTGTGGGAGGAAACCGGAGTACCCGGAGGAAACCCACGCAAACACGGGGAGAACATACAAACTCCTTGCAGATGGTGTCCTTGGTGGGATTTGAACCCAGGACCCCAGCGCTGCAAGGCTGCAGTGCTAATCACTGAGCCACCGTGCCGTGTTGGTATAAGGCTATGTGCCCACGGGCGCTCGTACCTGCGGATGTATCTGCAGGTACGAGCACATGTTTCCCGCAGCTACCCGCCGGCGTCCGCAGCTATTTTTAGCTGCTAGATTACAGCGGAATATCTGCGGGAAACATGCGGAGATTCATGCGGCTTACCTGCGGACGTCCCGGCCTCTTATCTCCATAGCAGTGGGCCGGGACATCCGCAGGTAATTCCGCATGAATAATTGACATGCAATTATACATGCAGATGCCTACATCCACAGCATGGTCGGCAGCCGCACTTTCCACAGCGTGGACACAGCACTCCCCATGTCCCATAGGATAACATGGGGAGTGACTGTACATGCTAAAACCTGCGGAATTATCTGGAAAATCCAGAAAAATCCGCAGGTTTTCCGTGGCAAAATCCGCAAAAACAGGCTCCCGTGGGCACATAGCCTAAATATAGACATGCAAAACTGGGCAACAATCTGCATCATAAGCTACACCAAATCTGAATGAAAAAACACAGCATGAGCACACAGCCTTAGGCCCCTTTCACACGTCCGTGAAAAGAACGCACGTTTTTCACGGACGTGTCAAAGGTGCGTATTGCCCTCCGTGAGCCGTGTTTATGGCCTACGTGTGTTCTCCGTGTGTTATCCGTGATAACACACGGAGAACGGGGACTTTCTACTCATCTGTCCCTGGCTTCGCTGTCCGTGGTGCTGATTTTCGGTCTCCAGTCCTGCCGACTCCCCGTTGCTGCAGCTTCCGGCCGCAGTGAATTGAATATGCAATGAGCATAATGAGCGGCGGTCGGAAGCAAGTGACAGCAGCGGCAGAGACTGCAGGGCTGGAGAAGGTGAGTAAAGAGATTTATTTTTTTCTCAGACGCATGTCTTTTTTCCGGTGCGTGTCACCTCCGTGTGTTCCGTTTGCGGGTTGTGTGACACCCGTCATGCCGGAGAAAACGGACATGTCTACGTGTGGAGCACACGGACACATGTATGCTACACACGTACACACGGTCCATGGCAGAATACGCACATGAGCGCAGACCCATTGATTTTAATGGGTCTACGTGTGCCCGTGTCTCCGGTACGTGAGGAAACGGACTAAACACGTACCGGAGAAACGGACGTGTGAAAGAGGCCTTAAAGAAAATGAAATATTTCTCCCAGAAAACTATTGCAATTACATGTTTTGTCATACACATGTTTCCTTTGTGTGTATTGGAACAGCACAAAAAAAAAACTGAGAAAATAATGCAAATTGGACATAATTTCACATAAAATTGTTGGCACCCTCAACTTAATATTTGGTTGCAAACCCTTTGGAATAAATAACTGTAGTCAATCGCTTAATATAGCCATCAACAAGCTTCTTACACTGCTCAACTGGAATTTTGGACCACTTATCTTTTGCAAACTGCTCCAGGTCTCCATATTTGAAGGCTGTCTTCTCCCAACAAAAATTTTAGGATTTTGCCACAGCTGTTCTATGGAATTAAGATCCAGATTCACTGCTGGACACTTTAGAATTCTCCAGCGCTTTGTGTCCATCCATTTCTGGGTGCTTCTTGAGGTATGTTTTGGGGTCAATGTCTTGCTGGAAGACCCATGATCTTGGATGCAAACCCAGCTTTCTGACAATGGTCACTATATTGCGACCCAAAATACTTTGGTAATATTCAGATTTAATAATGCCTTACACACAGTCATGACACCCAGTACCAGAGGCAGCAAAACAGCCCCAAAATATATTTGGACCTTCACCATATTTGACTGTAGGTTCTGTGATCTTTCTTTATGTCTCATTCCATTTTTGATAAACAGTAGAATGATGGGCTTTACCAAAAAGCTCTATCTTGGTCTCACCTGTCCACAAGACACTTTCCCAGAAGGACCCTAGCTTACTCATGTACATTTTGGCAAACTGCAGTATATCTTTTTATTTCTCTGTTTCAGCAGTGGGGTCCTCCTGGGTCTCTTGCCATAGTGTTTAATTTCATTTAAATGTCAATGGATAATTCGTGCTGACACTGATGAACCATTAGCCTGCAGGACAACTTGAATTTCTTTGGAGCTTGATTGGGACTGCTTATCCACTATCTGGACTATCTTGCATTGCAATTTTTCAGCAGTTTTTTTTTCTGTCGACAATGTCCAGGGACATTAACTACATTGTTATGGGTTGTAAACTTCTTGAATATGTTCCGCACCATGGACAAAAGAACATCAATATCTCTGAAGATGGACTTGTAACCTTGAGATTGTTGATATTTTTCAACAAATTTGGTTCTTAAGTCCTCAGTCAGTACTCTTCATTCTGTTCTCCATGCTTAAGGGTGCTTTACACGCTGCGACATTGCTACCTATTGCTAGCGATGTTGCGAGCGATAGCACCCGCCCCCGTTGTTCGTGCGACATGTGGTGATTGCTGCCGTAGAGAACATTATCGTTACGGCAGCATCACACGCACATACCTGTTCAGCGACATCACTGTTGCTGCCGAACAATCCCTACTTCAAAGGGGAGGTGCATTCGGCGTCACAGCAACGTCACAGAGGTGTCACAAAACGGCCGCCCAATAGAAGAGGAGGGGAGTAGATGAGCGGCCGGAACATGACGCCCACCTCCTTCCTTCCTCCTTTCCGATGGACGCAGTTAGGATGCTGTTCGCCGATCTTGCGGTATCACACACAGCAATGTGTGGTGCCACAGGAATGATGAACAACCTGCAGAATTAAACCACCGACATTATGATTTGGAGTGACGTGTTAACGATCAACGATTTTTGCCGTTTTTGCGATCGTTGATCGTCGCTCCTAGCTGTCACACGCTGCGATGTCGCTAACGACGCCAGATGTGCATCACAAACACCGTGACCCCGACGATATATCGTTAGTGATGTTGCAGCATGTAGTGGGGCACACACAGACACAATGCAAAGATTAAGTCAACGTCTCCCATTTTTATCTGGTTTCAGGTATGATTTTCATATTGCCCACACCTGTTACTTGACACAAGTAAGTTTGGATGAGCATCAAATGCTTGAAGCAAAGTTGTTTACCCACAATTTTGAAAAGGTGAAAAAAAAAATTGACTGGTTAATTTTGGGGGTTTTGTGTGAAATGATGTCCAATTTGCCCTTTTTTCTGTGTTTTTTTTTTGTTGTTGTTTTTCCAATATACACAAAAGAAATAAATACGTGCATGACAAAATATGTGTAATTGAAATAATTTTCTGGGAGAAACACGTAAATTTTTATAACAATTTAAAGGGTGCCAACACTTTCGGCCATGATTGTACATATATGTATACCTTGTATTATGATGTGACTTACAAGATTTACACCAATCGACTAATGCAAATATCTTTTAATTATTGCAGTTTGTTTTCCATAGCTCATTTGTAATATTGTACAAGTCGATGCCAATGTCTGGTAAATCACTTTTTGCTTGTTCTCTACTTTGGCAATATAATAAATATTTTGTCAGATAAAGCAGTATTATTTTAATCCGGAAGAAATAAAAGGGATCTGAAATGTGACATGATGAGCACATGTACTATATTTCATTTTAATACCATTCTCTAGGTGAGATAACCGGTTTTATCTCCTTGTTACAATCATACCCAGAACATACATTTTGCTAGACTTCATTTATTGTGTTGGAGGGCTTCCACCTCTATCACTCCCTCATGACGAATTAGGCTGCCCTTCTAAACAAATAAGCACTTCAGAGGGTTCCACTTGACAGGCTTGTTAATCCCAGGAGTCTGTCTTATCATTGCAGAATTCAAGGACTGAAGTTTTACAGTATCCCTGCACTGCCTGGCTCTCAAAAGAGCTACAGAGAAGAAAATTACACTGCAGTATATACTGCTGCTATTCTCAATGAGGTAGGTTTAGACACTTCCTTCTATAAGCAACTCTTCCCCTTGAACAAAAAGCCACAAACAAAAATGCAATGCCAACTAACAAAAAAAATACAAATACTGGAGCATTTTCTGAACTGATGCATTATTCTAGATTACTAACCAAAAGAAATCTTCGTCTCAGAAAAGTCGCGTACAGATGTATAAACATTCACATTTGCGGAGTGCATAATACTGTTTATATATTTTTAAGACGGACCTCAGATCCAATGACATAATGGTGTGCACCCAATATGCTGTTCTGATACTACAGTTAAATGGATTGTCCACCCTTCAGACAACCCCTTCTCAATTACTATATTATCCCATGTAAAATAAAGTAAAAACATCTCCTCCAGTTCCGTTCTATCGATGTCATTGCCAGATCTCCTGGGGCTCCCTTGACATTGTTATCTCACGTGAGCCTTGTAGCCAATAAGTGGCAGCTAATAGGTCCCTTCATTCTCACTTCCTTCAGACGAAACTGACATCTGAGAAACATGAGAGCTTTCTGAATTCCTCTGAACGTCAGTTACGTCTGAAGGAAGTGAGAGTGAAGCAGCCTAATAGCAGCCACTGATTGGCTGGAGTGGTCATGTGACATAACAATGTTACGCAAGTCCCAGGAGACCCAGCACAGATGTAGCTGAAATGGTGCCAACACTGGAGGTGAATTCAGGCTGTTATATTTTATGTAGGGGAATATGGTGATTGTGCAGGGGTTGACTGAGTAGTGGAAAACCACTTTAAATCCACAGCTAGCATATATCCATCCGTTGTTGATTCATTTTCACTATCCATATATCATCCTTTTGTTCCTGTATGCAAAAAAAAAAAAAAAACTGATGGAGATTTAATAAACATCCCCTAGCAAAACATTTGCAAAAAAAAGAATGTAGATGAAAACTTTGTGCGTCATATTTTTTTTTTACTAAACAAGAAGAGTTGTGACAATATATAAGACCAGATAAGGTCCATCTCTAGTTTTTTATTTTGACTACTTGGCTGAATAGTCCCATAGACTCTAATGTGTTAATTAAAAAAAAACCTGAAACCGTCGGACAACAGACCCTGATGTGTGAATGGGGTCTAAGGGCGGCTTTGCACACTACGACATCGCAGGTGCGATGTTGATGGGGTCAAATCGAAAGTGACACACATCCGGCGTCACTTGTGATGTCGTAGTGTGTAAATCCTAGATGATACAATAAACGAGCGCAAAAGCGTCGTTATCGTATCATCGTTGCAAGCTCCGACTTTTCCATAATTTTGCTGCAGCGATGGTACGATGCTGTTCCTTGTTCCTGTAGCAGCACACATCGCTGTGTGTTACGCCGCAGGAGCGAGGAACTTCACCTTACCTGCCGCCGGCGGCTCTATGGAAGGAAGGAGGTGGGCGGGATGTTTACATCCTGCTCATCTCCGCCCCTCCGCCGCTATTAGCTGCCTGCCGTGTGACGTCGCTATGATGCCGCATGACCCGCCCCCTTAGGAAGGGGGCGGGTCGCCGGCCAGAGCGACGGTTGCAGGGCAGGTGAGTGCATGTGAAGCTGGCGTAGCGATAATTTTCGCTACGCCAGCTATCACACGATATCGTACCTGCGACAGGGGCGGGGACTATCGCGTGCGACATCGCAGCATCGGCTTGCGATGTCGCAACGTGCAAAGCCCGCCTAAGTATATTGAAATAGCTCTGAATAGAACATACAGAATCATTAGATCAGTTATACTTGATATTTATTCTACATTTTTACATTATAAACTGTAAAGACAATCACGATAAAGTAAGAAAAAGTAAAAGGCAATGACTTTATTTATTTGTATTCATTTTTTTTACTTTGCGGAGAGCACACTTAAACCATTGCATTTAGTGTAAGCTGTTTATACATCCTCAAATTCCCGGATTTATTTGGCAGCCTTATTTTCTAAACTCTACAGCATAGATTTCACAATTTAGCAACATCAGAAAAAAAATGTGCCTGAATATAATAATACAAAAGGCAAACTGATCCCTTTTAATCTGCATACATAAACTGATAACGTAGACTTTATCTTCATTGCGTTGCATTGATTTTGCTTTGGCAATACAATGTGTCTGGTCGGCGGTGTTTAGACTTTTTATGGCTTTATCAAGCAATCAAACGTGTGCCACTCTGCGGAAAACTAGCCCGTTTAGAATATTTTAACCAGAAAAAAGAAGAAGAAAGCTGATAAAGGATGGACATGCGTTGTAAAGCCAAGTATTTGCTGATCATTTGTGTAAATACGTGTGCGACAATTCCTCTTCTCTTTATAGTGCTATTGATTAGGCCATTTGTGTAATGTATAAATAATGGCATCCGTGACAGTCCTATCAGATCTTCTGCTGAATGCCCCATTGAGTGACTTATTGCTTCTCCCACCTGTCCTGCCCTGAAAGACATATAAACCACCATTTAATTGTACTTTTACCTTTGCAATAATTAACCATCGTTTTGGTGATAGCGAGGATCTTCCATGCTCAGAATTGCCAGCATTCACTATGGTATTGATCAAGTCTATAAATGCTTAGCAACTGCCACCATCAAAGCTTTTAGGACTTTAATCATAAGCATTCAATTGATTGTTTTTTATTATGTAGAGAGTATATAAAATTGACCATAGTTATTGCAGCCAATGTCAATAGGTAATGATGAATTTTCCCATAACAGCTTTTTATTGTCCTATGTAAAAAAAAATGTTGCATTTAACATGGAAAAGATCTCATGTAACAATTAGAGATGGGAGAAGATTATGTTATCCGAATACCGAGTATTATTTCAGAATTCATCAAGGCAAGAAAAGTGCTCTGGTTCCCCTTTGACTTGTATTAGGTTCATTATTAGTGCCGAATACCAGAATAGTACTTTGGGATTCATTACGAATAATCTGAACATGAACAGTTACTATTCGCCCATCACTAGTAACAATGTAATATTGATTTGAGCTTATAGAATATTCAATTCATTGTACCAGACTGACAATCTAATTCTAATCCTATGTAGACAAATTTAAATTGGTTATGATAATAATGGCAATTTACAAAACAATGCACTTTAAACGTCACTCAGTAGTAAGTGATAAAATATTTAGAAGCTCGCTAAGGCGGCTCTGATGCATCAAAGCAATTTCACAAGAATTTTGGTGTTAATTACTTTGAAAAGATGCAAAATCTTATCACAACTTGGAGTTACGCAAAAAAAGCGACTTTAGGCATTTTCAAATTAGTTTCTTGCAGCTGCAGCAAATGGGAGAATCTGGGTGGACAGGTGCAGCGGGGATGTGACAATGTGTGCCGGTGATGTGGCGCCATGGCTTGTCTAATTCATGCAAAGTTGTGGTGTTCCTTACTCCAGAAATATTATTCCAGTAAGCAACTGATGTAAGATTTCTGGCATTGTGCATGCCGCTCATCAGAAGCTCTTTATTAATGAATAGGCATGCACCTTATCAAGACCTGTTAAGAAAATCATCAGATTTGATGAATCGTGGCATATATTTATTTTTTTTCAAAAACTCTGCTCTACATCAATTTTGTTGACCACAAGATACATGTTATGTTTCTGAATTATGGGGTGACAGCTCGGCTATCTTGTCTGTGGCTTGGGCGTTCTGAGCTTTCAGTATTGTGAATAACAGTCCAATCGCCCAATTAGAGCAGGGCAGAGCTTGGTTTCTTCAAAGTGTCTCAGTGATTATGTGGCTATTTAGCAGGCTAACTTTGGTCTAACTGTTGTCAGTTGAAGCCTTAGCTAAGTGAGATGTCACACAGTCAGACCTTACCAACGATTCAGTAATGATACAGGTCGCAGTAGCGACCTGTATAACGATCTCTGCTGTAATTGGGACCCTGTCACACAGTGTCAGGCCTAAAACACACATCCGTGAAAACCACGTCCGTGTAAAATGGGCCATTTTTCGTGTCTGTTTTCCGTTTTTTAGGTCCGTTTTTATGGTATGTGTGGCCTGCGTATGTATCTCGTATGCTAGCCGTATGTGCGTGTGAAATGTCCGTGTGTGCGTGTGAAACTTAACTGACATGTGTTTGTGTTGTCCATGTGGAATATCCGTGTGTGATGCAAAATGTTGTTTACTACATGTCGGCAGACAGCAGACAGAGTAGCGGGATGAGAATGAACTCGGGTGAACTTCACCCGACTTCATTGTCATGCCGCGGCTCTGTCTGTGCCATGTACTGATTAGCGGTCACCTGTGAAGGATTCACCTGTGACCGCTAATCCCCCGAGTGACTGAAGTGTCCCCCCCCTCTCATACTCACCGATCCCCGATCACCGGCGCTGCACGGCGTTCACACTGCTCCAGCGGCTTTTTCTAATTTGAAAAAGCCGGCCGCTCATTAAACAATCTCATATTCCCTGCTTTCCCCGCCCACCGGCGCCTATGATTGGTTGCAGTGAGACACGCCCCCACGCTGAGTGACAGGTGTCTCACTGCACCCAATCACAGCAGCCGGTGGGCGTGTCACTATGGAGTATATAAATAAATAATTAAAAAAACCCGGCGTGCGGTTCCCCCCAAATTTAATACCAGCCAGATAAAGCCATACAGCTGAAGGCTGGTATTCTCAGGATGGGGAGCTCCACATTATGGGGAGCCCCCCAGCCTAACAATGTCAGTCAGCAGTTGACAATGTTAATCATGGAAGGTATCTCGGGGAGACGCCTGACATGATTAATCTAGGACTTATTGGCAGCTATGGGCTGCCAATAACGCCTTATTACCCTGATTTGCCAACGCACCAGGGCAAATCGGGAAGAGCCGGGTACAGTCCCAGAACTGTCGCATCTAATGTATGCAGCAATTCTGGGTGGCTGCTGACTGATATTGTTAGGCTAGGGGGCTCCCCATAACGTGGGGCTCCCCATCCTGAGAATACCAGCCTTCAGCCGTATGGCTTTATCTGGCTGGTATTAAAATAGGGGGGGACCGCACGCCGTTTTTTTAAATTATTAATTTATTTATTTTACTGCACAGTATAGACACGCCCACCGGCTGCTGTGATTGGGTGCAGTGACACAGTTGTCACTCAGCGTGGTGGGCGTGTGTGACTGCAACTAATCACAGACGCCTGTGGGTGGGTAAAGCAGGGAATACGAGATTGATTAATGAGCGGCCGGCTTTTTCAAAAAAGTAAAAGCCGCCGGAGCTTTTATAACAGCCGTGCAGCGCCGCGCCGGAGATCGGGGAACGGTAAGTATGAGAGAGGGGGGAAACTGACCGACAGACAGCGAGAGGAACAGATAAGACAGAGAGACCGACTGACAGACATAGAGAGAGACCGACCGACTGACGGACTGAGGGAGAGAACGAAACAGAAAAAGAAAAAAGACCGACATCACATGAAAAAAGCACAAAACGTACAGGGAACAAACAGAGATGCGTCCGTGTCACTTGGACGTGCGCACAAACCCATTGACTTTCATTGGGTCCGTGCTGCGTGTTGCATGCTGAAAACGGACATGCTTCCGTGCAAAACAGAGACACAAACGTAGCACGCACACGGACCCACGGACCTTAATGAAAAACGCACATGTGTTCTCAAAAATTAAATAACATTGGTGCACGTTTGGGTGTGTCTCCGGTATATACGGAAACGGACCAAACACGCACGTGTTTCACGGATGTGTGTTTCAGGCCTCAAAGATAGCGATGCGTCCTGCCCAGCTGGACATCGCCTTTGAAGAAAATGGTCCAGGACATTCAGCAACGACCGGCAACCTCACAGCAGGGGCCAGGTCGTTGCTGGATGTCACACAAAACGACATTGCTAGCAAGATCGCTGTTGCGTCACAAAAACCATGACTTAACAGCGATGTCGCTAGCGATGTCGCTTAGTGAGATGTGGCCTTAAGTGGTGTGTGTGCCTTGTTTATTGTGTTCTGATTTTCTGATCTCTTGCTGCCTGACCTTGGACCTTGCTTTTACCATCCTTTTTGCCAATCTTCTTTGTCTTGATACACTACTTTCTTGGAATTTTAACCCCAGACTGTAACCTTATTACTCCTTTGTCTTATCAACCTGTTTATTAGGAGCTCCTTTGGTATCTGACCCCAGACCTCCTGACTCTCCTGCCTCACGGCACATTCTGCCTCACGGGTTGCCCGTAAGTAGTGACTCAGTATCACAAAAAATACTTAAGTCCGTGTAATTTTTTTTTCAAATGTAGACCAACTTGATGAAAGAAAATCTTTTCAGGTAGAATTTTTTCATACTTTAAATAACTGTAAGGCTCTGTTCACACTAGAAAAAGGATTTTTCTCAAGAAATTTCTTGAGTCTGAAAGTTTAGCCCACTTGTGGTCACAAAACTTACTGAAAACTGCATGCGTTTTTGTGCATTTTTGATGCGTTTTCGATGCGTTTTTTTCCGCAGGTTGGTCCCTGCATTTTTTTACCATTATCTATGGCAAAAAACGCAGATACCTGCAGAAAAGAAGGGACATGCTCATTCTTTTTCTCAAGAAATACTGCAGAAAGAATGTTCTTGAGAAAAAGACGCAGTCTGCGCAAAGCTATTTTTTTTCCATAGGTTTTGCTGGGGAATGGCTGCAGAAAGGGTACAACCATTTTCTCAAGAAATTTCTGCAGCAAAAATGCAAAAAAAACGTGAGTAAGGCCCTGTGCGCACTAGATAATGGAATTTTCTTAAGAAAATTCCGCAGGGTCTGAAAGATTACCACACCTGCAGTAAAAAACCGTGGCAAATCACACCCGAAAACCGTGTGCGGTTTTACTGCGATTTGCCACGGTTTTGACGCGGTTTTGAGGCGGGTTGGTACATGTGTTTTAATGCATTCAATGCAATAAAGCACATTGAAAAAAAAAAGTGTCATTTCCTTCTGATAGATAGATAATAGACAGAGGGATAGAGGGATAGATAGATAATAGATGGATAGATAGAGATAGATAAAAGATAGATGGATAGATAGATAGATAATGGATAGATAGATAATAGATTGATAGATAGAGGGAGAGATAGATAGAGGGATAGATAGATAGATAGATAGATAATAGATGGATAGATAGATAGATAGATAAATAGATAGATAGATAATGGATTGGTTGATAGATATTACAGCTTTTATTTATGATGTATGTGTCCCCCCCCCCCCAACAGTATTTCTCATACAGCAGTGACCATGTGGGACCTTGGGTCTTAGTTCTCGCAGGGTCACTGCCGGTCGGTGACATCAAACTATTTCTCACCGACCGTGAGAAATGTCCTGGAGTAACCCCTGCAGCCTCGTTCACAGGGCTGCATTGAGTGCTATGTCAGACACCACTGGATCAGTATGCAAGCGTCGTGGGACATTGTGTGGATTACGCTGGACCTGGTAGGGTATTTGGGGATTTTAATAAAGTGGTGAAAAAGGGGGATTTTTTGAGTTTTATTTTAAATAAAGGATTTTTTGGTGTTGTGTTTATTTACTGTCACTTACAGATTAGTCATGGCATGTCATAGATGCTGCCATTACTAATCTTGGACTTAGTGGCAGCTATGGGCTGCCATTAACTCCTTATTACCCTGGTTGCCACCGCATCACGGCTATCAGGATGAGTCGGGTAGAGTCCCGGGACTGTCGCATCTAATGCATGCGGCAATTTTGGACGGCTGCTGGCTGATATATTTAGGCTGGGGTGCTCCCCATAAAGTGGGGCTCCCCATCCTGAGAATACCAGCCTTCAGCTGTGAGGCTTTATCTTGGCTGGTATCAAAATTGAAGGGGGACCACATGCCGTTTTTCTTTAATTATTTATTTATTTATTGTACTGCACAATATAGACTCGCCCACCGGCGGCTATGATTGGTTGCAGTGAGACAGCTGTCACTCAGCATAGGGGCTCGTCTAAATGCAACCAATCACAGCCACCGGTGAGCAGGAAAGGTGTGAATATGTTATGAGACTAATGAGCGGCGATTCGGGAAGATGAAAGAACTGCCGCAGGAGCAGTGTGACAGCCGCCTGGTGATCGATAAGTATGAAGCACTTGCCCTACCCCTTTGTGCCCGATTCTGGTCCCCATAGACTTTATATGGGAGCAGTATCTGGCCAAATACCAGCCCTCCGAATGTATGTTGCCTGATTTCTATGTGTCTGTGTATGATACATGTATGTGTCTGTGTGTGAGTGTGATATGTGTGTGTTTACTGTTTGATGAATTTCATATTCCTGTTCTAGTGACATCACTTCCTTGCGAAACGCAGGGAAGTGATGATCACTGTGTCTCAAAACCGCGAAATAACGCACGGAATAACGCAGAAAAACGCAGTGAAATACACAGAATTTGCTACCTGCGTTATTCCCTGCGGTATTTCAGGATTACATTACAGTCAATGGAGTGAAATACCGCAGCGACGTGCAGAAAAGAAGTGACATGGAATTATTTTTGCTGAAGAAAACATGCAGCAAAACCTGTAGTTGACAAAAACCGCAGTGTGCGACCAGCATTTTTTTTTACCATAGGTTTAGGAAGGACCGTAGGAAGGACTGCAGAAAGGTTATGAACATTTTCTGCAGCAAAACATGCAGAAAAACCATGGTAAAAACCGCAGCGTGCGCACAGGGCCTAAAAACGCTGTGTGTGAACAAGTCCTAACTCGCAAATCTGCACTAAATGCATTGATATTTTAGATGTCTGAACAACAGTGACATAGTACCTGTAATAGAGAGTGCTGTGTTTGAACCTTTATGCATACCATAGCCTATACTTATTGGCATAATAATTACATCAATATTTGTGCCCATGCAAGTTCCCCCAAGAAGACCCACAGGAAATAGGTTTGTACTGCAAGATATTGATTTCTTTATAAGAGAGGACATAATTTTTCAGCATGAGTCTACAGTCAGTACAAATTGCACCTGTTGCATTAGTTTCCTCCAGTCATCGCGTACCTGATGTTAATGGTATTACTATTAGCAATTTCATATGAAGCAACACCAGTTATAATGCTACATGCAAGGTGTTTCCATCATGAGCCCGTTCTGGCCTAACTTTATTACTTATTCTATGTGTGTGTTGTGTTTATCCAGCGTACAACATTTATGTCACATCATAGACAATAGAAACATTGTCATTAGTGTGAGCAAAACCTAATGTGTACCACTTAACCTCATGTTTCATCAAAAAAGGGGCAAAGAGGCTGAGATGGACAAAGTTACAAAACCGGCCTTACCATTAGAGTTTGGTCTTTCTTGATTTTGAAAGCTAAGATGCTCCATCAGGTCCTAACATACATCTGAGGGACTTCATAAAATACAAATAGGCCCGTAGTTGATATTAAAAAAGAGCTCTCCATGTTTCCCTATGTTTCCTATAAAACAACAGAATATTTCATGCAGAGCTTTGGTCATTTCATAGTAATTTCCATTTGGATATTACATAAAGAGTAAACAATTGATGCAGATTTCAGTCTTTTTCTTGCTTCCAGATAGATCTTTTGTTGAACCAATTATATATCTAAATTTATATATGGCCACCTTACTAGAGATGAGTGAACCCAATGTTCGGTGTTCGGTTTCAGGCTGAACACCGCCTTTAAAAAAAAAAAATACAAAAAAAAAACTTGGAGTTCTTGTGCTTTACATATGCTGATCATTCGCGCGAGCATTGCTGTGCTCAAGTATGCTCAGGGCTCAAGTATGCTCAGTGCTCAGCCCAGCGAGCCGCTTGCATATCTTTGATCAGCTCACACTGGGGTTAACAACAGCATAATAAAAAAAAAGAAAAAACTGTGTTCTGCTTATGGCTGGTTGTATGTGGGCGGAGACCAGAACTGCCAATCAGTGATTTCCATTGGGATTGGGCCAAGTCCAATTCCTTGGAGGTACAGTTTGGCTACATCCGCCAAACCGAACGTCCATGGGTTCGCTCATCTCCACACCTTACTACATAAATGTGGCCCAGTTCTTCCCATTGAAGCACATCCATAATATAGAATAAACCCTGAAACAATACATAAGGTAAAGAATATAATAATTACACAATACTAAACAAGTACTAATATAAATACAAAGCTAAATACAGACAACCTAAAGAGCAGATATAGATATTTTTTTTTTTTTTTTAAAGTCCAATAAAACATATGACTTTGTGTACTATCTTCTGCTGAGTTTTTACATATCTCTGTCATATATTAGAATTAGTTTCTAGTCCACAAATCTCTCATCCTATAACAGCTGAAGACAGAGTTTGTTACCTGGAATCACTTTGTCATAGGTTACAGTGTGCTAACACTTCAACATGTTCATCACTGAGCAATGACATACGATATGCCGTAACAGTACTGGAAAGACTGGGAACTAAGTGTTCCCATATCTTGTAATCAGGAGAACGGTAAGAACGAGAAGTACTTAAGAACTACTGGTCTACAGCGAGAGATTTAACTTCTTGAACTTTGGAAACTCTGGCTTTCCATTACTAGCGCCATCATTTTCTATGGAGCAGATCACATTTTGGTTATATTTCTGGAAGTTGACAAACAATCAACAATATATTTCTCCATTTCTGTTTTTGTATAAACATGGAAGCATCTGGACAGTACTAAAAGACCTACAGTATATTTGGATACATCATCAAGCCACTTACAAAATACAGTATGTGTGTATAGCGCTAGAAAATATGCTACATGTATTACAACCTGTAATATTCTATTATTATCAAGTAAACTTATAAAGGGGATAATAAGGCCTAAAATACTGTCACAAGTACCTGGACAGAATCATATCCAACCAGCAACACTGAATTCCTTTGTAAGTATGATACAGGTAAAATATATCTTTGTACCGTGTTAGCCAGTAGAGATAAAAAAATGGTTAACAGAACTGAAGTCCTCAGTTAGCCATTAAAAGGTATCAACCACTGAGGACTTCAGCTCTTTTAACCAATTTTGTAAGTATGAAGCTTTCGATATAACTGATTGTATCTTCTATTGCCATTATAAAGGCTTCACACTGGAATGAAATATTCTTATGTAACCTACTTAAATTGTGCCATGGAGTAAACTATCATTTATGACTCTAAACATTTAATAAAGGTTGTTTTGGTTCTACTGTAGGAAAGATTAGTCTCTTGTGATCTACTAGACTAATCTGATTTATAGTACTGATTTTTAAGCATATAGTACATATTAGTTAGTTTTATACACATCTTGTCCCAATATTCTGAATGTTAAGAATTCTAAGACAACTATCTCACCTGTATGTTATGCAGCATGTTCTGTCACAGTTTTATGCAACATATCATATATAGTGATGGGCGAACCCCCCCTGTGTTCGGGATCGGGAGCCTCACCTGAACGTTTTGTAAAGTTTGAGTTCGGGGCCAAATATAACATGAACTTGTGTCTCAACCCCGAGCTTGAACTTTACAGTTATGGGACGCGGCGGGGAGGGGGGGGGGCTGTAAAATAAAGAATATAGTTAATAAACATTGTCATTATACTTACTGGTCCCATGACGCATCCTGCAGACCGGCTCAGTTGCTGTCTCCCAGCCACTTCTGCTTCCAGGTACGGTCATTAACTTTTGGTAGTATTCACTGCACTGCTGATCACTCGGCAGGCTTTTTTCAGCCGTGTACGCAGTGACGTCAGGGTTTACCCGAGTCCATGACTTAGCCGTAGACTCGATTGAACTTTGACTCTCACTGTCAGCCTGCTTCTCGCTCCGTATAGATGCTTGTCTGTACAGAGCAATGAAGCAGAGCTGTCATTGCTTTCTCTGCTTCTCACTCTGTATAGATGCTTGTCTGTACAGTGCGATGAAGCAGAGCTGACATTGTTCTCCCTGTTTCTCACTCTGTATAGATGCTTGTCTGTACAGTGTGATGAAGCAGAGCTGACATTGCTCTCCCTGTTTCTCACTCTGTATAGAAGCATTTCCTCCTGCTGGTGCTGGCGCCCATTCCCTATAAATGTTTCGGCTTTGGAGCCTTCGTCTGGAGGCGTCACTAGATGCCACTAGGTAATATACTATTACTGCTTATTGATACCTTCTTGTAACTTTATACTTCTTTCAGCTAACTGTACATTTATCTTTTGGCCACTTTTTACTGCGAGGGTTCATTATATACAGATGTTATTGACTTTGTTAACCCCCCTGGTACTTTAGGAGTAGCACTATTCATTGTTTTGTATGGTTGTTTTCCCTCAATCTCTCCTTCTGCTGTTCTTGTGGTACCTTTCATTCACATTGATTGCACCTTGCTTTTAACTTGGTTAAATAAAAATTATTACTTTTATTCTGGCTATCTGCTATGGTCTTTTTTTTGGTAAACTCAATTTATTCATTGGCACATAGCCTGGGTGGATTTAATTTCTGCCTTTGTGACTAACATGCTTGGGTTCACTGATGCTATTAGACCTCTTTACTACTGAACCCTTTTGTATTGGCAATGTTTGGTCATTATTACCTTCTATCATTTCAGGGGTGACAAACACGGCAGTGGAGGTGGCTCAAATGCTTCATAGTAGTGAGATCACAGACATCCATATAAGCACTGTGCAATGCATGTTATACAGGTCTGGAATGGTGGCCAGATAAAAGGTGAAGAAGCTTCAACTTCAATATCGTCATAAGGAGTGTTAGCTTGAGTTTGCAAAAAAGTACAAAAAGTGGACAGTAGAAAATTGGATATGAGTGATTTGGAGCAATGAGATGAAAGTCTATAGACTGGGCCCTGATGGATACAAATGGGTCTAGAAGAGACAAGGGTAAAAGGCATTAATGGATCAAGAAATTGAGGGTACTGTCAAGTTTAGTGGAGGAAGCCTAACAATATGGGGTTAGTTCACATCCAAAGGCATTGGATACCTGATCAGGTTCAATGGTGGTCCCAATGATGAGTTATATGTAAGTATCCTACAATTCGAGTTACTTCATACACTCGAGTAATATAAGTATGAAAATGACAACATAGTGTTGCAGCAGGACAACAACTCGAAGCATACAGTCATATGAAAATGTTTGGGCACCCCTATTAATGTTAACCATTTTTCTTTATAACAATTTGGGTTTTTGCAACAACTATTTCAGTTTCATATATCTAATAACTGATGGACTGATTAATATTTCTGGATTGAAATGAGGTTTATTGTACTAACAGAAAATGTGCAATCCGCAATTTATCAAAATTTGACCAGTGCAAAAGTATGGGCACCCTTATCAATTTTTTTGATTTGAACACTCCTAACTACTTTTTTACTTACTAAAGCACTAAATTGGTTTTGTAACCTCATTGAGCTTTGAACTTCATAGGCAGGTGTATCCAATCATGAGAAAAGGTATTTAAGGTGGCCACTTGCAAGTTGTTCTCCTATTTGAATCTGCTATGAAGAGTGGCATCATGGGCTCCTCAAAACAACTCTCAAATGATCTGAAAACAAAGATTATTCAACATAGTTGTGCAGGGGAAGGATACAAAAAGTTGTCTCAGAGATTTAAACTGTCAGTTTCCACTGTGAGGAACATAGTAAGGAAATGGAAGAACACAGGTACAGTTCTTGTTAAGCCCAGAAGAGGCAGACCAAGAAAAATATCAGAAAGGCAGAGAAGAAGAATGGTGAGAACAGTCAAGGACAATCCACAGACCACCTCCAAAGACCTGCAGCTTCATCTTGCTGCAGATGGTGTCAATGTGCATCGGTCAACAATACAGCGCACTTTGCATAAGGAGAAGCTGCATGGGAGAGTGATACGAAAGAAGCCATTTCTGCAAGCACGCCACAAACAGAGTCGCCTGAGATATGCAAAAGCACATTTGGACAAGCCAGTTACATTTTGGAAGAAGGTCCTGTGGACTGATGAAACAAAGATTGAGTTGTTTGGTCATACAAAAAGGCGTTATGCATGGAGGCAAAAAAACACGGCATTCCAAGAAAAGCACTTGCTACCCACATTAAAATTTGGTGGAGGTTCCATCATGCTTTGGGGCTGTGTGGCCAATGTTGGCACCGGGAATCTTGTTAAAGTTGAGGGTCGCATGGATTCAACTCAGTATCAGCAGATTCTTGACAATAATGTGCAAGAATCAGTGACGAAGTTGAAGTTATGGAGTGGATGGATATTTCAGCAAGACAATGATCCAAAACACCACTCCAAATCTACTTAGGCATTCATGCAGAGGAACAATTACAATGTTCTGGAATGGCCATCCAAGTCCCCAGACCTGAATACCATTGAACATCTGTGGGATGATTTGAAGCGGCTGTCCATGCTCAGCGACCATCAAACTTAACTGAACTGGAATTGTTTTGTAAACAGGAATGGTCAAATATACCTTCATCCAGGATCCAGGAACTCATTAAAAGCTACAGGAAGCGACTAGAGGCTGGTATTTTTGCAAAAGTAGGATCTACAAAATATTAATGTCCCTTTTATGTTGAGGTGCCCATACTTTTGCACCGGTCAAATTTTATTTAAATGCGGATTGCACATTTTCTGTTAGTACAATAAACCTCATTGCAATCCAGAAATATTACTGAGTCCATCAGTTATTAGATATATGAAACTGAAATAGCTGTTGCAAAAACCCAAATTGTTATAAAGAAAAAAGGTTAACATTAATAGGGGTGCCCAAACTTTTTTATATGACTGTATGTTGAGATTGGAGAAGAAATGGTTCAATGATAATGAAGTGTGCATGCTTTGAGGATTCATAATTCTGCAGTTACATAGAGGGACTGCAGACTTGAACCTCAAGCCTGGAGAACCTCTTAAAGGATCTGGTGCAGAAGTGTTTATACAGGATTTTGGGCTTGATGAAGAAATGAGGCCCAAAAGCACTCACTCTGTGAGTAGCCATATGGAGGGACTGCAGACCTAATCCCCAAGCCTGGACTACCCCTTTTAACTCATGGCTGGCTTTAAGTACCACACTACTCCCTTACTTTCTATTTGCTGTGTTGGTATGGCACTCCTAAGTTATTGACAGTTTGGACTGGTAGCACGGTAATGCCACCAACCTGAATTATGCTCTCTCTGACATGGCAAGTTGAACCAACTATGCTTCAGAGTAGCGCAGTGACACTGAAGCTGACTGTGATTGGGAACAAACGTGCTCCTGTCATCCTGGCCAGATTCAGAGCAGGGCTTACAAGTTCTATTGGAAATGTCATAGAAAAGCTGGACTCCTTGCCCAGGAAACTAAGCATGGCTGATAAACTTTGACTGATAACCAATTTAAAAAAAACACTCTCTTTTAGAATAGAGAGGATTTTTAATACGTACACTGTAAAAGATGCTTGTTTTTCTATCTAATGACAGCAGAAATAATTGTATTATTATGTCCATTTTCTTTGACCCTTTGCTGCCAAATTTACTCTGTAATCCCCTTACACCCACAACTCTACTGGCGATTGCATTGTTAGAGTCAAATGGATGAAATAGGATTTATCTACGATCTTGACTTAGCGGTAGAATAACAGCTGTGAATAAGGCCGGGGCCTCACGGGGACTACTGCGATCCTCACATGACACTCGGCTCCCGCTGGCAGTACAGCAGAAGCCGAGTGTCATGCGAGTGTCGTTGGGACTGAGGTCCGATTGTGCGATCGGACCACTGCTGCGGGGGGCAGGCCAGCTCTGAGGAAGGGATGGCCGGCGCCGAAGAGGAGAGGGAGGGATTTATCTTCCTCTCTCCTCATTGCTATTGCCATTCTCGCTCTGCACTCACATTACACCGGTGTAATGCGAGTGCAGTGCGATGTTTCTCTCGCCCCATAGACTTGAATGGGTTCTATAGGACTGTTTTCTTGGTCCGAATAGGGCTGAGAAAATAAATTGCTCATGGGTGCGGGCCCATAGAGTTATAGTGGTCCAAGTGGAATGCGATTTTTTTTATCGCATCCCACTCGCTCCGATTTTAATGCCATATGACTTAGTCCTAACAGCAGTACTCCTGTAGGCAATAGTAAGAACACACTATTTAAGCCCATATAGTCTGTACTGTAAATTTAAAAAAGACTTCTGGAGCAATAAGTGTATGGCATAGGAGGGTGGCAGGAGGGATTGGGTAACGGCATAAATAAACATGTCAACTGGTCCTTATTAAATTGTAGCCACAGACCTCATTGATATATTCATGTACATATACAAATTACAACTTATTCTTCATATATTCCAAATTATCTTCCATTTGGGGTACGAGTAATGGTACACAAACATGTTGGGGGACAACTTTTAGTCCTTTCTTATTTTACTCTGCAACTGTAATATGTCAAACGTAACTCTTTGACATCTGGTCCAACATATGTAAGATCAATATAAAGTCATTTAGATGTTCTATGCAATATTTCCTTTATATTAAAAAGATGTCCCTGACCTCTGCTGACCTGGTGACCCTTACAAAACCTTTCACTTGATTCTGTATTGTTTTGTATCTAGCACAGCATCCCATTTCTGTTATCAATTACCCACTATATTTCTGTTTTCTTGATCATTTCACAAAAAATATATATATATTTTTAAGTTGCGTTTGTATCTGTCATAGTCTATTTAATCATCTCTATTATTCCGTGACATGCGTTGGAATCATTTAATTCCTGTGCACTGAGTATTATCTTACCTTTCCCTCATGCTGAGCAATTAATTCTTTTATATCAAGCATAGGGGGTTATACATCTGTAAAAAGACAGGACAGATTAATAGCACAGACTTGGCATACATGTCTCTCATCAAAAACACACTCATTTTTCATAACATAGACGGGACTTTGTTTGCATCATAATGGATTGTGCAGCCTGGAACACAGGATTCACTTCATAAATTGTCTCCCAGTGTCCACATACACAACAGACAATTAGTATTTGTAATAACATGAAATTTATTGTGATATTTATTGTCTATTTCCATAAATCTGAAATAGCTTTAAGCTCTGGAAATCCAAACACCGACCTTTAAACTTTCAAAAAATGACACTATTTACGTATCTTCTTTTAATGTTAGGGATGTTATTAGACATAGCAGAGATCATTTAGGTAAGATAATTCGGTAGATATTCCTCCAGTCCCATGAAAGCTCCTATGATTTAGGGGTACTTTGCACGTTGCGACATCGCTACTGCGATCTCGTCGGGGTCAAAACGAAAGTGACGCACATCCGGAGCCGGTAACGACGTTGCAACGTGTAAAGCCTAGAAGCACCAATAAACGATCGTAAAAGCGTCGTAAATGGGTGATCTGTGTAGTGTCGGTCATTTACATAATTTCACTCCAGTGACAAGTACGATGTTGTTCCTCGTTCCTGCGGCAGCACACATCGCTGTGTATGAAGCCGCAGGAGCGAGGAACATCTCCTTACTTGCGTCCCGCCTGCAATGAGGAAGGAAGGAGGTGGGCGGGATGTTTACGTCCCACTCATCTCCGCCCCTCCGCTTCTATTGGCCGCCTACCGTGTGACGTCACTGTGACGGTCAGAGCGACGTCGCAGAGCAGGTAAGTGCGTGTGAAGCTGCCGTAGCGATGATGTTCGCTACGGCAGCTATCACAAGATATTGCATCTGCGACGAGGCAGGGACTATCGCGCTTGGTATCACTACAATCGGCTAGCTATGTCACAGCATGCAAAGTACCTCTTAGGGTGGGTTCCTTCATAGCAGTTGTCACACGATGTGGCTGCATCATGGAACCCAAAGTGGCTTTCCAATGTAATATTATAAATTAGGAGTCATTTGTTTATTGTTAATTATTCTGCCATCCGCGATATGTGGGACTTTAATGGTGCCAAAATACAAATAATAAACAACTGTGACAAACACAGCTAATTCTAATATTTATTGGATAAATTAGTATGTGATTTTATCTGGTGAAGAAGATGGAATCTCTGGAAATCAGAATAAATCACTCTCTGGTTTTACCTGGATTGTCTTTATTCACGCAGCGTGGCACTTAACCCTTACATCGCCTCTTCATCTGTTACTTCAGATGCAGCAGAGCTGGAAACGTCATGGGACCTCGTGTGGATTATGTCAGACCTAGGTGTTTCAGGGGTTAATAAATTAGTGAAAGAGGGTGTGTGTATTTTATTTCAAATAAAGGATTTTTACTGTGTTTGTGTTTATTTCTTTTCACTTACAGATTAGTAATGGGGGAGTCTCATAGACGTCTCCCATTAGTAATCTAGGACTTAATGGCAGCTGTGTGCGGTCATTAACCCCTCATTACCTCGATTACCACAGTACCAGGGCAATTGGGATTACCCAGGTAAAGTTCCAGCATCATCATATCTAATGGATGCAACAATCCTGGGTGACTGCAAGCTGCTATTTTAGGCTGGGGGGCCCAATAAGCATGGGTCTCCCAAGCCTGAGAATACCAGTTCCCAGCTGTCAGCTTTATCATGCCTGGGTATCAAATTTGGGGGGACCATATGTCAGTTTTTTAAATTGTTTTTTCAATTTTTTTTTTTAAAAAAGCTACATGTGGTTCCTCTTATTTTAATACACAGCTAAGATAAGCGCACGGCTGAGGGCTGCAGCCTGTAGATGTATGCTTTATCTGTGCTGGGTATCATAATATGGGAGGACCCTATGATAATTTTTTTTATTTATTTTTACATCTATATAGACGCAGACAACATCTCTGATTGAAAGCAGTCAGACACACTGTCACAAAGGGTGGAGGCGCTATCTGACTGCAACCAATCAAAGATGCGGGGTCTGCCATTAGGTGAGTGAAGCAGTGCACACAAATGAAGGATAATGAGTGGCACCAGAAGTAGCATTACAGCCACGTAGAGACTGGTAATTATAAAACACTTGCTCTAATCCTCCTATCCCTTCTACCACCATTTTTAGGTGCTTGATTTGGGACTCCATAGACTTATATGGTGACCAGCATTTAGCCAGAATCTATTCCGGGCCCAAACTGGGTTTACTTTTTAAACCCAGTTGGACCCACCAATCCTGGGTATCTGAGAGTCTGCCCGTGACTTCTCAGCACGATCTCCCTGTGCTAACCTCTGCCAGTTTTTTTTCTTCTCTTTGGTGTATAATAGTTTGTATAACTGACACCTTACCATTCTAATAGTTGTCTTTTCTCAAGCAAAACTGATATGACTCATTTTTTCCAAATCAATTATAATTTCAAGGAGGTAGTAGGGGAGGGGAATGTTCATAAAGGGAGAAAGAAACATAATTTTATGATAAGATATTTTACAAAGTTTCTTAAATTCACCAGTGCACTTTATTTTTGCTGATGGTTGAAAGTTAAGTGCCTTTTAAAAGGGAATCAGTCATTAAGTTATTACTCCCCCATCTGAAAGCAGCATAATGTAGAGACAAAGACCCTGATTCCAGCGATGTTTCACTTACTGAGCTGTTTGATGTCATTTTGATAAAATCAAGGTTTTTTCTGCTGCAGATCTAGCAGTTATACAGAGCTCATGAATTTGCTGGACTACCTGCAGCACGCCAAGTAGTCCTCTAATGATAATCTACCGCTGACTAAACAGTGATTTTAGCAAAACTACACTAAACAGCTCAGTAAGTGACACGCCACTGGAATCAGGATCTTTGGCCCTACATTATGCTGCTCTCAGATTAGGTGGCAAAAGCCTTGTGACAGATTCTCTATAAAATATAGAGACAGATTTAAAAAAAAAAAAAAGTCTTAGAAAGTGAATTATAATATAGTACATAAGGATAAGGCTGCACATCAAACTTAGATAATAGTATAATGCCATAAGCATACCGAAAAATATTGAAGCATACAAGGAAAAATGCCCCTTGCTAACTTGAAAGTGTGAATAATGAATATTAGGAAAAAGGAGATATCTAGCAATCGCATTGATCAATGTAACTAATCCCCAAAACCTCGTCAAGGTATATCTCTATATTGGGGTCCCTAGCTCTGTGACCCTAACTGTGTGTCATCTCATTGCAATTAAAAACTGCTATGTGTGGAGAGGGGTAACCAAGGACTTTCTTATATAGGAGATGGAAAAAACATGGCCGAAAGGGGCGGAGCTGTGTTCACATTCAGAAAAAAAAACTTCATATTACTAAATAGGATAACTGAAGTGAGCACTAATATATTTTATGAGTGCAAGCCAAAAAATACATAAGGATACGGATAAGGCTGCACATCAAAGTTAGATAATAGTATAATGCTATAAGCATACAGAAAAATATCGAAGCATACAATGAAAAATGCCACTTGCTAACTTGAAAGTGTGAATAATGAAATGCATACCTGCCATGAGTATTAGGAAAAAACAGATATTTAGCTTGACAAGGTTTTGGGGCTCAGTTACATTGATCAATGCGATTGCTAAATATCTCCTTTTTCCTAATATTCATGGCAGGTATGCATTTCATTATTCACACTTTCAAGTTAGCAAGTGACATTCTTCATTGTATGCTTCAATGTTTTTCGGTATGCTTATAGCATTATACTATTATCTATGTTTAATGTGCAGCCTTATCCTTATGTACTATGTATTTTTTTGGCTTGCACTCATAATATATATTAGTGCTCACTTCAGTTATCCGATTTAGTAATTATAATATAGTGACTGGGATAAGAAAAACAATATAATTGATAAAGTGTAAATCATTTGAAAGATTTCAAATTAAAATGAAACAAATGTGCGTAGTAGAAGGAGATGGCTAGATGTTTGGGGTAACATAAAGAGTTCTGCGAGTGAATTAGTAGTTTTTGCTAAGTCTACTGATACAGTTTGTTTGGTGTGCCATCAAATGAATTTAAAGAGTTGTCCACTACTCAGGCAACCTCTTCTCCAGCCCTATGTTTCTCCCCAATGAAACATCTATACTCACTTCAGCTGCCGGTGACGTTGCAGTGGTATCAGCACTGCCTCTCTCGGGAATCGGGTTATTACATCATGTGATTCCTCTGGCCAATCAGTGCTCACTTCACTGTCCCCTACTTTGGACAAATCAAGACTTATGGAAGAAGTGAGAGAGCAGCTGCAGAGATTGAGAAGGGTTTGTCCAAATAGTGCACAACTTCCTTAGTGGTCCTAGCCACCACTGAGATACTATTATAAAATCAGATTGGCATTCAACCTAATTTTTTTCTTTGTTTTCGCCTTTTAAGTGGTAGAAACATAGTGATTATTACTAACTGCTTCACACCTCAATGGTTCTTCTACAAGGCGTGATAGGCCCCTTCAGCTTTTAGTTAGTTGGGCCCCAAATTTATCCAAGCAATAAAGTTATACTACCCGTTCCTTCATTTATGCAGAATTAGAGGCAGTGTCAGACATAACATTTGTGCAGTTGGTTTAGCTACACAGCCTATGGGAGTAGAGGGCCAGTCACACTGCAAGTTCCTCATGATTGTTCCACTTTCTTCCTTCATAAATTCTACCAACTGAGGTTGTTGTAGGAAGGACAATCCCCCCCCCTCACATCTCTGTATTCTCTCACTTATGGTAAAGTATTTAATCTTTTTAAAATGTTGTCCTGTCCATACACTGATAAATACTGTAGAATATTGTTTTTGTCAAAAGAGTTTCATGGTAATCTTCTTCTTTACAGGCATAATGTACTGGTACAAAGAGATACATCTCTGTATACACGTGTTCTTCTATATACTTGTATATTACAGGTAAAATAAAAGTAAAGAGATTCTTTTTTCCTGTAAAATTTTTAAAAAAAGATAATAAAAAACAATTTCAATATTCACATTTTTAATACACATTTTAAAAATAAACATCACAAAAAAGTAGATAATGTGGAAATATTTTGTATCCCTGCAACTGTAACAAGACAGTGAAAAAGATTATTTATTGTAATTGGTAAAAGACATTGTGTAATAGGGTTTTTTCTCCATTAAATAAAAAAAAACTTAAAACAAATGTACTACTTACATATGTATTAGGCAATATGGCAGTTAAAAATATAACAAACCATGTTAAAAAAAAGGTACCCTCATATAGTGTTACTTATTAGTGATGAGCGAGCATGCTTGTCACTACTCGGTACTCGCACGAGTATCACTGTACTCGGGCTGCTCGGCGGGGACCGAGTAATCTCGCGATACTCGTGCTTTACTCGTGGTCTTCATTTCTGCATGTTGGCGCTCTTTTGAGAGCCAGCCCTCATGCAGGGATTGGCTGGCAGACCACTGCAATGCCACAGCCCTGTTAGTTGTGGAATTGCAGTGATTGGCCGGCCTGCACAGCGTCACCGAGCCTTTATATCGGCCGGCGCGCTGTGCTCTGCTCACAGCTATTCTGACAGTGAGTGTAGGGAGAGTGTCGCTGATTCAGGGAAAGCTTTGCGGCCCTTTATAGCTTTTTCAGTTGCAGGGCTGCAAACAGTGTGACCAAAAGTCCTTCTCAGGACTATTCTAGTTGTATACAGGCAGGCAGGGTATAGCCAGGTCGGAGTACAGTAGCAGAGTCCTTCTCAGGACTATTGTTGCTATATACAGGCAGGGTATAGCCAGGTCTGAATACAGGCTAGTGACCAAAAGAGTCCTTGTCAGGACTATTGTAGCAGTATACAGGCAGGCAGGCAGGCAGGGTAGTGGTGACCGTATACCAGCCTTCATATCTGGGGCTGGTGTACACAGTGTAAAACAGTCCAGATAGTGTCTGACTTGTCTGTACTGTAATTGTCGCTCCCCAAAAAAACCTGTTAGTAGGTTATTATTGCGTCCGTGCTTGGTTTTTAAAACCGCACGTGTGTGCCTGTTGGTGGCAGCGTACAGGTGCACTGGTGTGCGTTTACCAAACTATTATATAACGCACAAGTGTAGTGTATAATACACGTCAGTCAGCAGTGGCTGATAGTGTCAGAGTTCTTAATTTTTGCTCCTAAAACCTGTGTTAGGTTATTATTGCGTCCGTGCTTGGTTTTTAAAACCGCACGTGTGTGCCTGTTGGTGGCAGCGTACAGGTGCACTGGTGTGCGTTTACCAAACTATTATATAACGCACAAGTGTAGTGTATAATACACGTCAGTCAGCAGTGGCTGATAGTGTCAGAGTTCTTAATTTTTGCTCCTAAAACCTGTGTTAGGTTATTATTGCGTCCGTGCTTGGTTTTTAAAACCGCACGTGTGTGCCTGTTGGTGGCAGCGTACATGACCATTGAGGAAGGATTCTCCAGTCGTGCTGTATGTGTGTTACCCACCAATACCATCTGTAAATAATACACGAACTGCATGTGACTTGGTTTAAAATTGGCCACAGCAGCCTTTATTACCTATTATTTACATACTAACACAAGGGGGAGCCGTCCAACGGGCGACCCCAACAAATAACAATAGGTAAACACAGTAACCAATACAGTAAATATACAACCCTGAGTAGGCCCAGTCCAGGAACCACTTCTCACCCCAGCATCCCTGGCCGCAACACACCGACCCAGAGATGAGGTATTAATCACCTACGGATTAACCCTCCAACTTTGCAGAACCCCGTGCCTGCAACATCCCGGAACCTGGAGCCACCATACCAAGATGGTGTCTCTCTGTCCAGTTACCATTGCCTTCAACCGCCTCTGGACCAGACCTACCCCCCGCTGCTGTGACAAAGAAACAACCCAGACAAAATTCCCCTCGGTATTAAACACAAGGGAGGGTGGGCGGGGATCGTTCCATATCCGGAAGTCAAGAGAGAGGGGGTAAGTCAAAGTCCTTTACTTACACCCCTCAACTGTCCCACCTCTTCCTCCAGGGAACTCCTCCTACCCACCAATCCCTTTTATTCTGCCTTATAAACAAACCATTCCTGTTTCCATTAACCCCATCACTCCTTCCCTTCCCTCTAGTCATGTCGCCCCTCCACCCTATGGGTTCCATGGCTTTCTTGACCATTGAGGAAGGATTCTCCAGTCGTGCTGTATGTGTGTTACCCACCAATACCATCTGTAAATAATACACGAACTGCATGTGACTTGGTTTAAAATTGGCCACAGCAGCCTTTATTACCTATTATTTACATACTAACACAAGGGGGAGCCGTCCAACGGGCGACCCCAACAAATAACAATAGGTAAACACAGTAACCAATACAGTAAATATACAACCCTGAGTAGGCCCAGTCCAGGAACCACTTCTCACCCCAGCATCCCTGGCCGCAACACACCGACCCAGAGATGAGGTATTAATCACCTACGGATTAACCCTCCAACTTTGCAGAACCCCGTGCCTGCAACATCCCGGAACCTGGAGCCACCATACCAAGATGGTGTCTCTCTGTCCAGTTACCATTGCCTTCAACCGCCTCTGGACCAGACCTACCCCCCGCCACAGGACAGGGCACGTGACTCCTTACGTGGCCTGGACCCGCCACACACCAAAAGCTTGTACCACACCTCCACGCAATCCCAGCGTCCACAAACAGCACCAAGAACGTTAAGATGCACCCCCATCGCATCACCAAAACCACCAGTTCAGCGCCACCAACTTTAGGCGCCGCCCCCCAATAAAGGCTCGATTGATACTGCCTACCGCACAAGCCACACGCCATTCCAAACCGGTCACACTATCAAAAACTACCCCACGATTAAGCCCGGGTATGTCTTCCACAATGCAACAAACCAACAATTTTTTTTTTTTTTTTTTTTTTTTTTTTAAAACATTCATAAATAACTTCTCGAGATACCTAATCGCTGCCTCCCACTCACTGGACCAGTACCATCGACCCGTCCAGACCCCACTGGCAAAATTTGGGCGAGCCTCAGACCGTCGAGGCCCCGAGAACCAACGAATGCCCAAATATCCAAATGAGGCACACCCTCACCACAAAACCCAGAGGTTATAAACCCACAGATAACACCAACCTGTTACGCCAACCCATTCCACTCCCAAAAGACTCAAACGCCCCCATTGGCCTTAACCCGATAACAACTGAGGCCAACGTAACACCGAAACAAGAGGACTCCCACCTCCCAATACTTCTCACCACCCCTTTTCTGAGCCCACCGAGGGGCCTCCGTGGAAGCCCAATCCAGAAGGAAGACGACCCGTAGTATTCCGGGCGCCCACCCCCGCCACCTGCAATCCAGTCTGCAGCGCTGCCACAAAATGGTACCTTAACAAACGCGACACAATAATGATCCTGGGCGTCCTCACAACATAAATTCCGCACCCGGGACCGCGTATAACAACACCAACCTTCACCACCCGCCTAATCTGATTCGGTGAGCGACAAAGCCGGCGCTCAACCCACTGCACCACCTCGGACACATCCTCCAACATCCAACCTCCGCTCCTAACCGTAGATGGGCTGACCAACCCCACAATCTCAAAGCCTCCCAAAAGGCTAACACAAACCGTTTTGGACAAGGGAAACAAAACCTGCTCGTGCTCAGATGAACATAGCCACCACAAACCACTCACCAAACGCTGCCACAAAACAACGGAGACGGACCTCACACCCTTACGACCAAACCCTTCAAGGCCTGCCGCGCACTAAGATCCTGCGAAAACATCTCTCCACATCTAATCCTCAACAAGACAGCCACAGCCGCCACCCTCTGCTCCACTGCTGACGCCGGCCTAGCAGCCTGAAAACCGTTAATCACCACTGCCAACGCCCCCACCAAATACTCCACCGGGCCTTCCTCACACATTGTCCCAAACAACGTTATCCGCGCCACCCACACTTCTGGATATCAGCCCCAAATAACCTCAGTCACTGGGCACCGAGCCGCTCCCCAACACAGCCACACCAGACTCCACAAGCCCTCAGGACACACCGTGCCCACCTCGTCTGTTACGCGGCCTCAACTCCCGAGACCTGCAGAACTGGAAGGAAACAAAGCAGCTGCTATTCCCTTGGCGAACCCCAGTACTGGTTGCGCCACGCATACCATTTTTTTTTTTTTTTTTTTAAACGCATACAATTGCGAAACCAACTGTCGCAAGTACGCCACCCTTGGCCCCAGGATTAGCAAACCAACTATTAATCGAATTCTCCACCAACTGATAGTCAGAATGACAGCACACCTTCCTCTTGGAAAAACTGCCAACCTCCCCAACCCGACTACTACCACCGGTTGGAAGCGCTACCCCACAATGCCCAACCAGAAAACCAACTGGACCCGCTGCATCCGAGTACCGCAGCTACGTTCCATCAGGCACCACCTTACCCAGCCACAATCCGCGGCCACTAAATCGCCGTAAGAAAAAACCTCCTACACCATCAGATCGTCATTGATCTCCTTCGTGACCACACACAAATGATCCGATGGCTGCACCCTTGGCGCAGCCATCGCCAGCGTCCAGCAGACACGCCCCCCAGCGGCGTAACTCTGCACCCGTGGTTCGACCGCCCCTGCAAAGACTGCACCGCCTGAAACCGCACCGTCTTAGCTGACCTAACTGCCTCTATCGCAGCCCATAGGACCACACCATTACCCACGAATCCTACCTCTCTGACCATAACATCAAACTTTATCCCCCACAAACTGTATCACTGGCGTTGGACCCTCAGTCTTCGCCTGCGCCAACAGGCCCAAAAGAGTATCCACCATCATCTGCAATGAAACAAACAACCTCAACGAATCATCAACCCGCCAACCCGATGTAAAGAGAATCAACCTATAATGAATAAGAGGTGTAAGCTGGGACACACCACGCACAAACCACTCCACAAAGAAATAACCGCCCCCAACGGAACATAAAATGGGACAAAACCCATTAGCCCCCACCGATCAGCATAATAATAACTCCCCTCCCCACCGCAGCACCAGAACTGCTAGCTAGCAGGGTGGACCAGTAACAACCTAAATGCCGCCTCCAAATCCACCTTTGCCATCAATGCTCCACGGCTCACCGCCTTTACCAAATCCCACCCTCTGTCCAACGACACATAATAAACCGCCGACAATTCTGGAGCCAAGCAGGCATACACCGATGACTCCTCCAGATAAGATACGTTTTGAACAAGCCGAAATATATACATCTATATACAGCTCATTTCCGGCACTACCCACCAACAGAGAAACCCAATCATGACAAGGTGGGCCCCGAATGGCCCACCCATCCTGCCCAAAGCCACGTCCTGACCCCTCTTTCCACTGACAACCACCAGGTGTCCCCTAGCCCAGCACAAACTTCCAATAAGGAGGCAAAGATCCACCAATATAAATAGAAAGACGCAGAATTACTATGTTCCTTACCACAACCCAACACGTATGCTCCACGCCCCGAACAGCCAACTACCCCCCAAAAGGGGGGGGGCTGACTATGAGCCGCCATCCACTGCAGCCATAAGGAAGTGCCCGTATGCTCCTACCGCATACTGGCACGCAACACCTTCCCTTGCTGAAATTACACGGCGTACTGAAGCCAGACTAAACCGCCATATGACCTAAACAAGCCACCCCAAATGGATCCATATAACCGAACCATGCCGAACCAATTACCCAATTCCTTCCCCCGATACCCTTGCCAAAAACGCAAATGCCCGCAGCCACGTTGCAAATGTACGAGGGGTGAGCCTCCACCGGCGCTCCCCTCCCTCTACTTATCCTTCCTGGAATCACTTGGCTTAACCTAATCCAGGTGAAACTGTTCCAGGGGGAGCAGCGAAACTATTGCTACACGTTCCCCCATTCAAATCTTATCCCTCACATCCTCCAGCAACTGAGCCCCCCCCCAGCGGGCCTTTGAAGCACCCATAACTCTCACACTTGACCACTGTCAGCCCAATGCACCACCTCATCCCCCTCTTCGCTCCTCACCACCCACTCTGTCACAGCCCTTGCCGCCTCTGCCCGAAAATGCTCCCCTGCCGCCTCATGCGCCCTCACTCTGCCTGCCGCACCTGCGCCTACTAACCACCGATCCAGTCCATGCCGCCGGCGGTGCATGCGCACTCTCCACAACCGTATACACCACTGCAGTAAACCCCATACCTTGTCAAAACACAAACCCACTCGGCGCTGCCGTGTCCGCAGCCGCCCCCCCCACCAACTGCGCCCCAACCCTGCCGAATCCACGGCCGTCTCACCCGACCGCGACCTGGCGTATCCTGGAATAAAAGTCACGCCATCCAGACGTCTGATTCTTCCGTCGCTGCTTCCTCCTCCTCCTCCTCGCTGGAGCCGACCGCCTCTGGCTCATGTAATGCAGACGCCGCCGAAGCGCTGCCACCACCACGGCCATCCTCCTGGTACGCCGCGTGGGCACCATCCTCCAAGCTCCATCTTCTGTCCCACGGCGACAACCCCGGAAACCGTCCCGACCCACGGGCTGCCACCGCGGGCCTCATCTTCTGGCCCGACCCCCCCCTGCTGCCTGCAAGGACAGGGGGTACCTGTGGCCCGACCCGCTGCCAGCAGACTCCCATCCAGAGCCGCCAGCCTCCTGCCCACCTGGGCCCAGAAGGCATCCGTCCGCCGGGTCCTCGCCCCCCTGGGGGAGACCGCCGCTGCCGGGAGCTGCACGCCTGCTCTGGGTGACCAGGCGGGGACCGCAGGGTCCCCGCCGTCACCCCCACGTACCGACGCCTCCCGGGCATCCGTCGCACCAGGCTCGCCTGCCCTGGTGCCGGACCCCTTGCTGGCTGCAGCCCCCCGGCCACCCCTCCTCCACCCACGGGGGAAGGGGGGTAACGCTGGCCTCCGTCCTCGCCGGGCGCTCTCCTGGCCAGGAGCCGCCGCATCCAGCCCTCCTGGGCCCCATGAAAGCCTCTGTCCGCTGGGCCCTCCCCCTCCTGGGGGAGACCGCCGCTGCCGGGAGCTGCAACCTGATCTGGGTGACCAAGCAGAAACCGCAGGGCCCCTGCCGTCACCCCCACTCACCGACGCCTCCTGGGCACCCGTCGCCCCAGGCCCGCCTGCACTGGTGCCGGACCCACCACTGGCTGCAGCTCCGCGGCCCCCCCCACCGTCCGCGAGGGGTAAAGCTGGCCTCTGTCACCGCCGGGCGCTCTCCCCGTCCGGGAGCCGCCGCATCCAGCAATCCAGGCCGCGTCTCGGACCGGAAAGAGGCCGCAGACAAGCCACGCCCCCCTCCCGGCTGCCGCGACCCGGACGGAGATTCCTCCCGCGGCCGGAGCAGCAGCTGAGTACTGCCCTGCCCACGTCCTACCGCGGAGGGTCCCCGAAGGGGCTCTCACATCTCCTCCTCGCTCCCCCCGCACACGGCAAGTACCTGAGATATGAGGGAGGGGGGACGCCGCCCGCAGCTGACAGGGGAGCGAGGGGAAAGTGCCAACGGGTTAACCCCCAGCAGCCAAGGCGTGGGACCGCGCTGCCAGGGGCCCGTGCACTGCCATGATGAATCCGCTGGTCCCGGGTAGCAGCCATCCTGTCGCACGTCCGGATCGTTCCATATCCGGAAGTCTGGTGATGTGAGGGGCTGGGGAACCTCCATTATGACGTCCTTGTACAGATCTTTGTGTCCTTCTAAATACTCCCACTCCTCTATGGAGAAATAGAAGGTGACGTCCTGACACCTTATAGGAACCTCTCCAGTCAGATCGTTCCATATCCGGAAGTCAAGAGAGAGGGGGTAAGTCAAAGTCCTTTACTTACACCCCTCAACTGTCCCACCTCTTCCTCCAGGGAACTCCTCCTACCCACCAATCCCTTTTATTCTGCCTTATAAACAAACCATTCCTGTTTCCATTAACCCCATCACTCCTTCCCTTCCCTCTAGTCATGTCGCCCCTCCACCCTATGGGTTCCATGGCTTTCTGGTGCACTGGTGTGCGTTTACCAAACTATTATATAACGCACAAGTGTAGTGTATAATACACGTCAGTCAGCAGTGGCTGATAGTGTCAGAGTTCTTAATTTTTGCTCCTAAAACCTGTGTTAGGTTATTATTGCGTCCGTGCTTGGTTTTTAAAACCGCACGTGTGTGCCTGTTGGTGGCAGCGTACAGGTGCACTGGTGTGCAATTTCCAGAAACTTTGATATAACGCACAAGTAGTGAATATACACGTCAGCAGTGCACAGCATTGCAAAATGCGCAAGGGCATTGGCAAGGAACAAGGAAGTGGACGTGATGGTGGTGCAGGCAGAGGCCGAGGTCGTGGGCAAGCTCTAATTTCGCCACAACAAAGGGCCACATCTAGTCGCTCGCACGTCCTGTCCCAAATTCTTGGGGACCGCAGCAGTACACCGCTCTTGAACCAAGACCAGTGTCAACAGGTTGTTAGTTGGATAGCGGATAATGCTTCCAGTCAGATTGGCACCACCACAAACACTCTGTCTTCCACACGGTCAAGTGTCAGTAGCCGTGATACTGCACCGCACATTTCTGAACCTGATCCTCCTTCCTACCACCAGGCTGAGTACACGTCCTCCTCGGACATTAATGATCCCACACTTGGACACTCGGAAGAGCTGTTCACGTTTCCATTCACACATTCTGGCCTCTCGCCAGCTCATATTGAAGTGGGTCATGAGGAGATCGTCTGTACAGATAGCCAAATATTTGAGCAGCCACGTTCTCACGAAGTTGGCAACGTGTCTCAACAAGTGGTGGACGATGATGAGACACAATTGTCAGCAAGTCAGGAGGAGGAGCAGGGTGCGGAAGAGGAAGACGACGTGGTGGATGATCCAGTAACTGACCCAACCTGGCAGGAGGATATGCAGAGCGAGGACAGCAGTGCACAGGGGGAGGGAGGCGTAGCATCACAACAGGCAGTAAGAAGCAGGGTGGTGGTCCCAGGCAGAAGTCAGGCAACCGTTCCCCGTAACAACACGACGACACAAGGTGCCTGTACAAATGTTAGGTCTTCACGAGTCTGGCAGTTTTTTAAGTTGGATCCAGATGATTCAAAAAAGGCCATTTGCAACACCTGCCGTGCCAGCATCAGCAGGGGTACCAAAACTAGCAGCCTGACCACCACCAGCATGATCAGGCACATGTCAGCCAAGCACCCGACTTTGTGGGAAGTACAACAGAGTCGAGGAGCAGTGCTTGCTGATGTCACTGCTACGTCTTCGCTGGTTGTGCATGCGAGCCAATCCTCTGTCCATGCTGCCTGCGAACAAGCCTCCTCCACTCCTGCACCTGCAGTTGCCTACGCAGAAAGAACACCATCATCAAGCACGTCCTTGTCCCAGCGCAGCGTTCAGTTATCCATTCAGCAAACCTTTGAACGCAGGCGCAAATACACTGCCAACACCCCACATGCCACAGTTCTAAATGCTAACATTTCGCGACTGCTTGCGCTGGAAATGTTGCCTTTTAGGCTGGTGGAGACAGAAGCATTCCGTGACCTGATGGCGGCAGCTGTCCCACGTTACTCGGTCCCCAGCCGCCACTATTTCTCCCGGTGTGCCGTCCCCGCGTTGCATAACCACGTGTCACAAAACATCACACGTGCCCTGAACAACGCTGTTTCACCCAAAGTCCACCTAACCACAGACACGTGGACAAGTGCTTGTGGGCAAGGCCGCTACATCTCGTTGACGGCACACTGGGTTAATATTGTGGAAGCTGGGACCCAGTCTGAGCGAGGGACGGAACACGTCCTTCCCACACCAAGGTTTGCAGGCCCTACCTCAGTCAGTGTTTCACCCACACTCTACAGCTCCGGAATGTCATGCTCTTCAGCCTCCTCCTCCTCCTGCGCATCCTCATCCACTGTGCCCTCCACACCAGTCACAAGCTGGAAGCACTGCAGCACTGCCTCGGCGAAGCGGCAACAGGCTGTGCTGAAGCTAATCTGCATAGGTGACAAACCCCACAATGCAGAAGAGCTGTGGACAGCTCTGAAACAGCAGGCAGATCACTGGCTCACACCTCTGAACCTAAAGCCAGGAAAGGTCGTTTGTGACAATGGCCGGAACCTGGTGGCGGCTTTGAGGCGAGGCCAGCTGACACATGTTCCATGCGTGGCCCATGTGCTCAACCTCGTGGTTCAGCGGTTTATAAAGTCATACCCAGAGCTGTCTGATCTGCTGGTAAAAGTTCGCCGCCTGTCTGCACATTTTCGAAAGTCACCTACTGCTTCAGCCGGCCTTGCCGGCTTTCAGCGCCGTTTGCATCTTCCGGCTCACAGACTGGTGTGTGATGTCCCCACGCGTTGGAATTCAACTCTGCACATGTTGGTCAGGATATGTGAGCAGAAGAGGGCAGTTGTTGAGTACCTGCATCACCTAAGCCGTCGGGAAATGGGTCAAACTCCACACATAACACCTGAGGAGTGGAGATGGATGTCAGACCTATGTACCATCCTCCAAAACTTTGAGGACTCCACCAAGATGGTGAGTGGTGATGACGCCATTATTAGCGTCACCATACCGCTACTCTGCCTTCTAAAACGGTCCCTTTTGAAAAACAAACATGATGCATTGCAGGCGGAGCGCGATGAGTTGCAGCAAGAAACAGTAGTGGGTGTGGGTGATAACACACAGCCCAGCCTCGTCTCATCACAACGTGCAGTGGAGGACTATGACGAGGAGGAGGATGAAGACATGGAGCAACTCTCCGGCCAAATTGAGGATATGACATGCACACCAGTCATATCCTCGATTCAGCGTGGCTGGCCAGAGGACAGGGTAGATGAGGAGGAGGAGGAGGAGGAGGAGGAGGAGGACAGCATGTTCAGTCATCTTGTTGGTCAGGCTACTGAAGTCCTGGCTGTTAAGAGTCTGGCGCACATGGCTGACTTTATGGTAAGCTGCCTGTCTCGTGACCCTCGCGTTAAGAACATCTTGGCCGACAATCATTACTGGTTGGTAACACTGTTAGACCCACGCTACAAGGAGAACTTTTTGTCTCTTATTCCCGTGGATGAGAGGTCAACCAAAATGCAGCAGTTTCGGAAGGCCATACTCACGGAAGTAGGCAAAGCATTCCCCTCACAAAACGCTAGCGGCATAGGTCAGGAATCAGTGGACAACCGAGGCGTACAGCCGAGAGAGGCACAAGTCCAATCCGCCAGAGGTAGGGGAACAGTCTTTAAGATGTGGGACAGTTTTCTCAGCCCCTCACGTACCACAGCCCCTGAGGTGCGGGGTAGTGCCACAAGAAATCCTAAGTTTGCCCAGATGCTGAAGGAGTACCTTGCAGATCGAACAACTGTACTCCGACATTCCTCTGTGCCTTACAATTATTGGGTATCCAAGCTGGACACGTGGCATGAATTGGCTCTCTACGCCTTGGAAGTCCTGGCCTGCCCTGCTGCTAGCGTTTTGTCAGAGCGTGTTTTTAGTGCCGCAGGTGGAATCATTACAGATAAACGCACCCGCCTGTCAACTGAAAATGCTGACAGGCTGACTCTGATAAAGATGAACAAGGGTTGGATTGGGCCAGACTTCACCACACCACCAGCAAATGAGAGCGGAATTTAAAGTTTGCCATGTACCTCCACTCACCCATGGGTACACTTCTCGACTTTGGATAATCGCTGGACTGCTCCTCCTTCTCCTCATGCGCCATCATGATGACCGTTACAATAGTTAGGTCTTTGTTTCAGGTATACCCCCAGTGGTAAATTTTTTCGCCCATTCTTTGCAGAATGGACATTACAACGACAGGAGACCCGCTCCTTTGCAATGGGAACAATGTTTTGAGGCCCTCATGCACGTCTCTACCCAGGGACAACGTGGAGCCTCCCAATTTTTGGCTGCCCTGCCTAAGGGCTATACTGAAATACACCCACTTCCTTAAAATGGACACTTAATGTTTTGAGGCCCTCATGCACGTCTCTACCCAGGGACAATGTGGAGCCTCCCAATTTTTGGCTGCCCTGGCAAAGGGCTATACTGAAATAGACCCACTTCCTTACAATGGGCACTTCAGGTTTAAAGGCCATCATGCACGTCTCTACCCAGGGACAATGTGGAGCCTCCCAATTTTTGGCTGCCCTGCCTAAGGGCTATACTATAATACACCCACTTCCTGACAATGGACACTTAATGTTTTGAGGCCCTCATGCACGTCTCTACCCAGGGACAATGTGGAGCCTCCCAATTTTTGGCTGCCCTGGCAAAGGGCTATACTGAAATAGACCCACTTCCTTACAATGGGCACTTCAGGTTTAAAGGCCATCATGCACGTCTCTACCCAGGGACAATGTGGAGCCTCCCAATTTTTGGCTGCCCTGCCTAAGGGCTATACTATAATACACCCACTTCCTGACAATGGACACTTAATGTTTTGAGGCCCTCATGCACGTCTCTACCCAGGGACAATGTGGAGCCTCCCAATTTTTGGCTGCCCTGGCAAAGGGCTATACTGAAATAGACCCACTTCCTTACAATGGGCACTTCAGGTTTAAAGGCCATCATGCACGTCTCTACCCAGGGACAATGTGGAGCCTCCCAATTTTTGGCTGCCCTGCCTAAGGGCTATACTATAATACACCCACTTCCTGACAATGGACACTTAATGTTTTGAGGCCCTCATGCACGTCTCTACCCAGGGACAATGTGGAGCCTCCCAATTTTTGGCTGCCCTGGCAAAGGGCTATACTGAAATAGACCCACTTCCTTACAATGGGCACTTCAGGTTTAAAGGCCATCATGCACGTCTCTACCCAGGGACAATGTGGAGCCTCCCAATTTTTGGCTGCCCTGCCTAAGGGCTATACTATAATACACCCACTTCCTGACAATGGACACTTAATGTTTTGAGGCCCTCATGCACGTCTCTACCCAGGGACAATGTGGAGCCTCCCAATTTTTGGCTGCCCTGGCAAAGGGCTATACTGAAATAGACCCACTTCCTTACAATGGGCACTTCAGGTTTAAAGGCCATCATGCACGTCTCTACCCAGGGACAATGTGGAGCCTCCCAATTTTTGGCTGCCCTGCCTAAGGGCTATACTATAATACACCCACTTCCTGACAATGGACACTTAATGTTTTGAGGCCCTCATGCACGTCTCTACCCAGGGACAATGTGGAGCCTCCCACTTTTTGGCTGCCCTGGCAAAGGGCTATACTGAAATAGACCCACTTCCTTACAATGGGCACTTCAGGTTTAAAGGCCATCATGCACGTCTCTACCCAGGGACAATGTGGAGCCTCCCAATTTTTGGCTGCCCTGCCTAAGGGCTATACTATAATACACCCACTTCCTGACAATGGACACTTAATGTTTTGAGGCCCTCATGCACGTCTGTATGCAGGGGCATTGGTGAACCTCACAATTTAGGACTGCCCTGGCAAAGGAAAATACTACAAAGACTCACTTCCTCAAAATGGGCACATTAGACTCAAGAGGCCTTCATGTACGTCTCTTCTCAGGGACATCGGAGTGCCACACAATGTTTTCACGTAAAATCTTTCATGTATTGATCTCAAAAAGTAACATACACCAGATCTATCTCACTATTGGGTATGTGCCCTTAACATTTCCGCCATGAAAAATCATTTTGGGGTCATTTTGGAAGGTTTTCTGGTGAGTCCGTAAAAATGGCGTAAAACGCGGACAAAATTGTTCACAGCTGTGACTTTTGAGTGATAAATGCTTCAAGGGGTCTTCCCCATGCTGTTGCCATGTCATTTGAGCACTCTTCTGAGACTTTTGTGACATTTTTAGGGTTTCTCCATGCTGCCGGGAGGTCATTTCACAAAAATACTCGGGTCTCCCATAGGATAACATTGGGCTCGTTGCTCGGGCCGAGTACACGAGTATCTTGGGAGGCTCGGCCCGAGCTTCGAGCACCCGAGCTTTTTAGTACTCGCTCATCACTATTACTTATGTGTTACAACTACCAATGAATGAACGAAAATAAATCATCTGATCATATTAACAAGTGCATCACAGAACTATCATTGTGTATATGTATATGTGTTTTTATCCGTCTTATTTATACTTGTGTGTATGTATGTACTATGTATATTCGTGGATAATGTGTAAATGGGCACAAACCTATAATTTTTTTTCCTTATGTGAATATGCTTTTATATGTGCATGTGTTGCCTGACAAAAGGCTGCCCAGAGGCAAGTTCTGTGCAGGGGCCCTTCACTATCAGTGTTGAACACTTATTAGCGGCGCTCTCCTCACCAGTGGCGTAATTTGAAGCTCATGGGCCCCAATGCAAAAATTCCAAAAGGGGCTCCCAATTATTGGAAATCTTTGATAGCATTAGCCTTTTTCTATCGGCTAAGGGGACTTTTGGGGCCCCCACGGCTCCAGGGCCCGGGTGCGATTGCAACCGCTGCATCTATTGTAGCTACGCCCCTGCTCCTCGCTCATAGATGCTAGAACCTATAGCAATTTTAATACCTGTTAACCTTTTTTATATTAGATCCAAATTTCTTACCTCTATAGGACAATATAAATATATTTTATAACTACAGTGAGAGGAAAAGACATCCTACACTTATTCAGTAGGGAGACATTATCTATAAAGAGAATAATGTAGAATATAATAGTACTTGCCACTGTATAATTTATTTTATAGCCATGGACTTTCCACTCATATAACTGTCAGTCTATATATGACTCACATGTGTTCACTGGATGCCAATTTTTAAGAAAAATATGCTCATTGTTTTTGACAGAATAGATGTGTTTAGTGATTGGATACGGCAATATTTTACATACCATAATTCTATGATTTTTTTTGAATAATGGTTCATTTGTAACAGACCCTTGAGAAAAAATGCTGTTGAGAGGTTTTCATCAAAAATGTAGATATCTTACTCAATTTCTGTTGGATATTGAGCATTTTAACATATTTTACAGATGTTCTACGAATAGCCTTTGGGTGATGAACGAATTATGGGAAATAAAAATGTTCATTTAGGATCTTGACAGAGTACTAATAAAAAGTGTGCTAGTACAGTGTGTGCAAAAGGGAACATAGAGAAAGCTGTGTAGCACACCGGGGTACGGAGGAGGCAAAGTGCTTCCTGTGACTTGGAAATCATCTCTGTCATGTAAAAGTTATGTCTGCTGTTAAAATGCTTGGAACCAAATGCAATCCATGTGTTTGAGAAGCGTGCGTCTCTTCTTTTTCTTGTCCAATTATTGTATCTATAAATTGCTGTGGGCCACCTGTGCAATACACTCATCCACAATGGCCCCATAGGAAACATTAACAGATCAAGGCTCATAAAGCGCAAATCCGTAAATGTAAAAGCTGACACTTTCATTTTCTCCTGCCTTCATCCTACTGCTCCTTTCTTTTCAAAAGAAATACATAAAAATAAATACAAGCAGCTATTCTACATAGTTTACTTCCAGGACTTGATTCTAACATCAAGGGTTATTAGAAAACCTCCTGTTCCAGATTACAAATTCAAAAGAAAGAAGCGTAACTTTTATCATGCTCCTATTTTTCCAAATATCTCATATAAAACAATGGCATATGGAATGAACTTTTTCTGACACGTGGATCCGGAACTGCTTCTCAAGACCTTAAGTGGGCAATTACTGTAAGTGGGAGAGCTGGAAGACCGCCAGTTTAGCAATATTCATAAGGCGTCTAACTCCTCTCTAAGTACAGTGGAAGTGCCGGACGGCATGTCTGTGTTTCACAGGACTGATGGCAAAAAAGGTTACAATGCCATAATACATCAAGAAGTATGAAGGAGTTTTTCATGTTCATCTTTAAATGTTAAAATTTGCTTTACAGTGTAGAGACAAAAGATAAGACAAGATAACAGTGGTGAACTCAACATTTCATATTTACTTACTGTTACTTGTTATGATCATGTTTTGGTTAGGTTTTGCGTAATAATGAAAAGGATACATTAAAATGTAATAATATGTTTATATATCTATAAATATACATATATGTATCTATATATATATATATAGATATAGATATATCTTTTTTTTAAATTTATATATATATATATATATGTATATATATACATACTATATATATATATATATATATATATATATATATATATATATGTCTGTGAACAACAACAAGGCAGAGTCCAGCAATGACGTGAGCAATCCAGGATGCTGTTAAAAATTTTTCTCCTTCTTTTTATTCATAAATTCATTAAAAATATAAGTGTGAGCTGGTCTACATTGTTGGACTCATATATATATATCTATCTATATATATATAGATATATATATATATATATATATATATATATATATATATATATATATATATATATATATATATATATATATATATATATATATACAGTACAGGCCAAAAACACATCTTATTCAATTCAAAGAGTTTTTGTTATTTATTTATTTCTCTGAAAATTGTAGATTCACACTGAAGGCATTAAAACTATGAATTAACACATGTGGAATGAAATACTTAACAAAAAAGTGTGAAACACCTGAAAATATGTCTTATATTCTAGGTTCTTCAAAGTAGCCACCTTTTGCTTTAATTACTGCTTTGCACACTCTTGGCATTCTCTTGATTAGCTTCAAGAGGTAGTCACCGGAAATGGTTTTCACTTCACAGGTGTGCCCTGTCGGGTTTAATAAGTGGAATTTCTTGCCTTATAAAGGGGGTTGGGACCATCAGTTGTGTTGTGCAGAAGTCTGGTGGATACACAGCTGAGAGGTCTACTGAATAGACTGTTAGAATTTGTATTATGGCAAGAAAAAAGCAGCTAAGTAAAGAAAAACTATTGGTATCTCTCAAAGAGAGACCATAATACATAATTTAAAATATTTTTTTATTATTTATAGAATGATAATTAACAGAATATAAGCATAAATATAGATTTATACAGATGTGCCTCAGAGGATAAGGGCCAAAAATTACAGAGGAGAATATAAGTCCCTAAAAAGATGCCAATTCAAGGTGTGACCAGAAATCTATATCAAATTTTGTTCATCATGGACAAGTGCCAAACAAGCAGTAAAACACTACTTTTAACATAAATGCAGATACTTTCCCACAAGTAATATTAGTGGGTAGCACTATAGGAGCAGTGAGACAAAGCTACATTAGTTAATAGGACAAGAAAGCTATACATGACAGTATATTACCCAGCTCCTATAAGTACTGTATTTTTCAGATTATAAAATGCACTTTTCCTCCCAAAAAATTGGGATGAAAAGGAAAGGTGCATTTTATAATCCAAATGCACCTTACTGGTAAGTGGTGGAGAGGGGTCACAGGAGGCAGATGCTGTGCTGGCACTTGCGAGGCGCTGTTCTGGGGCCTGTGCGGTGGGCTATGTGAGGTTCCAATAATGGTGCCCGAAGGTGGCATAGGCGCAGATGAATCTCTCGGCTTAAGATCTCATCTATGCACGCCCCACCTCAGCCCATTGATCTCCTAGGAAAGGACTTAAGGAAAATGATGCCCGGAGGTTGCACGTGTGCAGATGAGATCTCGGCTTGTCATTTAGCTGATAGCTCAATCTGTGCATGTGCCGACTTAGGACACCATTTCTTTGGAGCCCGCACCACCGACAGTTTCTGAAAGTTGCCTACCTCACAGCATCTGGTACACCCACCGGCCGTATTGCTCTCATCATCAATCTGCTCCACCACCACCCTGCCTCCTGTGACCCCGCTCCACCACCGCTGCCATCTACCCTGGTAAGAGACCACCAGGTTTTAAGATGGACCCCTTTTCTTTTTCTCTAAATTTGGTGTGCGTCTTATAATCCGGTGTATCTTATAAACCGAAAAATACGGTAAATGGTGTCACTCACTGCTTTGTGATCCCCTGATGTGATGGCCGGCTACCCCAACACGTGTTTCGCTAATGTTCTTCCTCCATCAGCGTGTTATATGTATATCTCATAATTCAGTTAGATATTACATTTTTATTAGGTTGTTTGAACCATTTTTGCTGCATGTATTAGATCTTATTTTGTTTCTTGTATACCTCTTTTTTCTACAATATAAATTGCTGTATTTTGGACTGATGTTCATAAATTAGTGTCATTTTTATTTGAATTTATAAATAGCACACATATTTCATGGAATGTATTTCATTATGTTTACATACAGTATACACATACACTGCTGTAGGTCAGCACACTGCAATTAATGCATAAGTGAATTCCAGTACTGCTATACAGTGGAACCTCGGTTAATGAGTAACCCAGTTAGCAAGTATTTCGCTTTACGAGCAAAGCTTGCTGGAAATTTGTAACTCAGTTTACGAGCAAGCTTTGCCGTACAAGCAAATACTCACCACACACACTTTCGGTTCCGTACTTTCACCACGCTTTAATACGCTCTTGCAGTCCGCACAAACACACACAAACACACAAACACACACACATATTATGCTCACCTTACCTTCCGTTCCATCGCTTGCCTCCCAGTTCTTGTAGTTAGCCGCTACAGGATGTGTATCGGGTAACTATCGCGACGAGGGAGGAACTTCTGCTGTCAGCCGCTACTCAAAGGCAGCGCGCTGACCAATCAGAGGCAAGCGGCTCTTGCCTTTGACATCAGCGCTCTGGCAGCGGAAGTTCCGGCATCAGTCGCGATGGTTACCTGATACACATCCTGTACCAGCGAACTACAAGAACCAGAAGGCCGGCGATGGAACGGAAGGTAAGGTGAGCATAATATGTGTGTGTGCATGCGTATTTGTGCGTGTTTGTGCATGTGTGGAATGGGACATTGAACAAGTTGTGGAACGAATTGTCTGCATTGCAATGATTTCCTATGGGAAATCTTGCTTTGCTAGACGAGTAACTTGGTTTACAAGCACACTCTCACAACGAATTGTTCTCGTTAACCAAGGTTCCACTGTATATGTAAAAAGAAAAACTTTGTATATTTGTGCACTTGCATATTAATTTAATTCTAAAAATGTGGAGTTGCTTCATTGTATTTTTTATAGCTTACTTTAGGGAAGTGGTCAACAGTGGCCACCTTTCAGGCAGTACACATCTATATATATCTCTTTACACAAAAGGACAAATATATTGGGACATCTACCCATTATTCCTGTAGAAGTATTTATAATATCCCATTTTCAATCCTAACTACAGATAAAGAGTAGCCCTTCCACCCACAACTTCCACTCTTCTGGCAGTGGTGTGCTGCACATAGCCGCAGAACATATGTCCTCTAAGAGGCCCGTGAGTTGAATGTTGCCACCATCTTCGCATCTCGAATTTAATGGTATCTGCATCGTAATATGCAAATACAGAATAATACAATGTTCCACCTGAGAACTGTTGGTTTCCTGCTTCACCATTTAGCCTGTGCATCTGAATGTCAGCAAAGCAGGTATGATGACATTACTAGATCGCAGCCAGGGTTTGTGAAAGCGATCACAGAGTTTGGGGTTGCTGTTGGAGTGATAGTATTGAGTGTGTAAAAGTTGTGGGGTGCTGTGTCTTAGGTGGCTATTGAAGCCATCATACTGATTGTGGATGCCATCATAAAGTGTGGGTGGGCTGTAAGGGCATTATACTGCATGTAGGGGGGCCTGTAGGATATCATCCTGGATGTGGTGGCTGTGGGAACCATCATACTATGTGGAGTTTATGGGATTCATCATACTGTGTGGAGGAGCTGTGGTAATATATGACATCAAACTGTGTGAAGGCTTTCTGGGCCAATATACTATGTGAGGTATCTGTAGAGTCATTGTACTGAGTGAGCTTGCTGTGAGGACACCATACTATGTAAGGGAATAGTATGGACATCATACTTCTGTAAGGGGAACTACTGGGGCATTATACAATGTTGGGGGCACTGTCAGGTCATCATATGTGGGGAGCTGTATAGGGGCATCAGACTATGAATGTGGGAAATACTGTGGGGGCAAATTATGTGGGGAGAATTAATTGTGAAGGTAGCATACTGTGTGTAGAGGGAATTTTGTGGGGCATTATACTTTTATAAGGGCTATCAAAGGCACAATTACTGACTATGTACCAAAGCACAAAACCCTCTCCCTGTTTTTAAAAGTTGGGAAGTATGCCATTCTGGGTGTGCCTATGCATTGTGATGCTGCCAATGTAGCACCCACGGAGCAAGGGGTTAACTTTACTCGTCGCCGGGCCTGGTGATGTCAGGTCTGGGGATGTCACAGGTGGCCCTGCTCAGCTTCGTGGCCCCGAGGCATGGAGACATGTCTGTTTTTTAGCGTCAGCACTGATGAAAGGGGCTAATAGAAGTCTATGGGTCTGTGAAAAACGAACAGCACACAGATGACATCCATGTCACATCTGTGTGCCGTCCATGTGACACAGATAAGACTTAAATGCAGTCAAGAAATTAAAGATGTGCAAATATGAAAAATAGATAGAGGGAGAGAGTGGGATAGAGTGGGATAGCTAGATAGATAGCTAGATAGATATATTTTACAGCTATTAGCCAAATAAATAATTGATTGAAAAAATATATGACGGGGGGTTCCCCGACTTTTGGTAGCCAGCAAAGGTAAATCATAATGATTTAATGATAACGATAATGTTCGCTACGGCAGCTATCACAAGGATATCGCTGCTGCGACGGGGGCGGGGACTATCGCGCTCGGCATCGCAGCATCGGCCTGCGATGTCGCAGCGTGCAAAGTGCCCCTTAGCCTTGTTCACCAATTTATTCAAAATATTTTTTTTTTCTAGCTGATCCAAAGCAGTCCAAGGATTCAAATGAACAAAGTCTATGGAGCATCGTTCTGATACTCCATATGCTTTGCTTACAGGCAATTCCAGGTCACTCTGCTCTGCGTGAGACCCGACACTTCCGGAGAGTGGGGATATTAGTAACGTTCTATCATGTATCATCTATCTATCTTTGCCCATCTTTAACACATAAAAAAACATTAATTTCAGTGTTATGCATTTTTTTCTGGTACATGTCAGACGGATGTCGCACAGATGTACACATGGACAGTACAAGGATGACACCCGAATGACACACAGATGACACATACGTTCACACGGCTTGTCAAAACGGAAAGTGACATATCAGCGTTTTTTTGTTGTTTTTTTTTTTTTTTTTAAATGGACATGTGAAGGAGGACTAAGGGGTACTTTGCACACTACGACATGGCAGCTGCGATGTCGGTGGGGTCAAATTATGCGACATCGTAGTGTGTAAAGGCTCGATGATATGATTAACGAGCGCAAAAGCGTCATAATCGTATGATCGGTGCAGTGTCGGCGTAATTTATAATTACGCTGACGCGACAGTCCGATGTTGTTCCTCGCTCCTGCGGCAGCACACATCGCTGTGTGTGAAGCCGCAGGAGCGAGGAACATCTCCTACCGGCGTCACTGCGGCTTCCGTAGAATATGCGGAAGGAAGGAGATGGGCGGGATGTTTACATCCCACTCATCTCCGCCCCTCCGCTCCGATTGGCCACCTGGCGTGTGACGTCGCTATGACGCCGCACGACCCGCCCCCTTAACAAGGAGGCGGGGCGCCGGCCAGAGCGACGGTCGCAGGACAGGTGAGTCCATGGGAAGCTGCCGTAGCGATAATGTTCGCTACGGCAGCTATCACAAGGATATCGCTGCTGCGACGGGGGCGGGTACTATCGCGCTCGGCATCACAGCATCGGCCTGCGATGTCGCAGCGTGCAAAGTACCCCTAATACATTTGCACAATTGCCCACCAGCTTTTCCAAGCACCTAACACTTCTTGCACTCTGGCAAACACAGTATAACGAGCGTAACCACGCTATACTTTCCCTCTTTGATGCTGTGTTTGTTTAGGAACAAAGTTATTACATTTTAGACTTAATATTTGAAAAAGAGATAAAGGCCAAAAAGTTACAAAAGATGAAATAATAGACATACTTATAAGTAGAGTTGAGCGATGTTCGAGTCGAACGGTTCGCCAATTTCATGTTCGAGTGATTTTGGGTGGTGTTCGAGTCGTTCGACGAACTCGAACGATTTGCTTAAACTTCGGCAGTTCGAGTTACGTTTGAGAATGGTTCGATCACCAAAAGCATGGCCTTTCACAGTAAGTATGTGCGCACGTTGCGTATCTGCATGCATCCTGCGTCCCGAGCACAATCCCTCCCTCTTTCCTACTCACCGATCACGGGCGCGGCGCTGCACGGCTGTCACAAATCTCCGGCGGCTTTTCCTCTTTTGAAAATGGCTGCCGCTTCATTATTTAATCTCGTATTCCCTGCTTTCCACGCCCACCGGCGCCCATGATTGGTTGCAGTCAGACACGCCCCCACGATGAGTGACAGCTGTCTCACTGCAACCAATCACAGCCGTTGGTGAGCGGGTCTATATCGTGCAGTAAAATAAATAAATAAAAAATAATAAAAAAAAATGCGGTTCCCCCAATTTTGATACCAGCCAGGATAAAGCCACACGGCTGGAGGCTGGTATTGTCAGGATAGGGAGCGCCACATTATGGAGAGCCCCCCACCCTAACAATATCAGCAGGCAGCCGCCCGGAATTGCCACATAAATTAGATGCGGCAGCCCCGGGACTCTACCCAGCTCATCCCGAATTGCCCTAGTGCAGTGGCAATCGAGGTAATAAGGAGTTAATCATGACAAGCATCTCCCCGAGATACCTTCCATGATTAACCTGTAAGTGAAAGTAAATAAACACACACAACAAAAAATCCTTTATTTGGAATAAAAGATAAAAAACCCCTCATTTACCTCTTTATTAATCCTCAAACAACAATCCAGGTCCGAAGTAATCCACACAATGCTTTCAGCTCTGCTACATGAAGATGACAGGAAGCGCTCTGTGTCCTCTCCACGCAGCACCTGAAGTGAGCCGCGCTGTCACCGGAGACTTCACTCTGCAATGCAGAGGTCAAGATGACCAAATCTTCCTATGTTTCTCATTAGAGGCAGTGGTTCAATGGTTAGAGCTACTACCTAGGGAGCATTAGTTCACGAGTTCAAGTCCTGGCCGCCCCAGTAAAGAATTTAATTTATTTTTAATTTTAAATTATAATTATTATTTATTTATAATTATAATTTAATTTAATTTAATTATGCACTGAGGGAAGGAGCTGGACATCAGCTGTGAGCCGCGGGCCACACCTCTAAAATCGGAGCAGTTTACAGAATGAGGCTGCATTGCTCTCTCTTCTCTCTCTAATCTCTCTCTCTCTTCTCTCTCTCTCCTCTCTTCTCATTCTCTCTCTTCTCTTTCTCTCTCTCTCTGTCTCTCTCTTTTTCTCTCTCTGTCTCTCTCTTTTTCTCGCTTTTTCTCTCACTCTCTTGTTCTCTCTTTTTCTCTCTTTTTCTCTTTCACTATTTTTTTCTCTCTTTCTCTCTTTTTCCCTCCTCTCTTCTCTCTCTCTCTCTTCTCTCTCTCTCCACTCTCTTTTCTCTCTCTCCTCTCTCTCTCCCTCTCTCTTCTCTCTACTCTCTCTTCTCTCTCTTCTCTCCTCTTCTCTCTCTCCTCTTCTCTCTCTTCTCTCTCCTCTCTCTCTTCTCTCTCCCTCTCCTCTCTCTCTTATCTCTCTCTCTTCTCTCCTCTTCTCTCCTCTTCTCTCTCCTCTCTCTCTCTGTCTCTCCCTCTCTCTTCTCTTTTCTCTCTCTTTTCTCTTTCTCAGACCTGGCGATGATCAGCTGATGTGGTCACCTGATGGAATCAGCTGACATTATAAGTTGAGCTTTTTACTGCCCGGCCGGCTAAACTATCAGCTGCTGCTGTCGGACAGGAGTCTGCACAGAAGTGTGTAGTTTTTTTGGGGTTTTTTTTTTTTGCACTGATGCATCAGCTGATCGTATAAAAGCCATTTATACAATCAGCTGATGTGTCATGTGATTCAGGCCCTTCAACCTGACACATCATCTGATCGCTTTGCCTTCCTGCAAATTGATCAGATGATATTAGATCCGGATTGGACGGCGCGAGACCCTTGACCCAGGATTACTGCGGTGGGGGGGTTCTTTATTTCAATAAAGATGGAGTCACTAATTGTGTTGTGTTTTATTTCTAATAAAAAATTTTTTATTTTTCTGTGTTTTGTTTTTTTTATCTGTACTAGAAATTCATGGTGGCCATGTCTAATATTGGCGTGACACCATGAATTTAGGGCTTAGGGCCAGTTGATAATATACAGCTAGCCCTAACCCCATTATTACCCAGCGAGCCACCCGTCACCAGGGCAGCTGGAAGAGTTGGATACAGCGCCAGAAGATGGCGCTTCTATGAAAGCGCTATTGTCTGGTGCGGCTGCGGACTGCAATTTGCAGCAGGGCTGCCCAGAAAGCTTGTCCACCTTGTGCTGCGGATTCCAATCCCCAGCTGCCTAGTTGTACCTGGCTAGACACAAAAATTGAGCGAAGCCCACGTCATTTTTTTTTAATTATTTCATGAAATTCATGAAATAATTAAAAAAAAAGGGCTTCCCTATATTCTTGGTTCCCAGCCGGGTACAAATAGGCAGCTGGGGGTTAGGGGCAGCCCGTAGCTGCGTGCTGTACCTGGCTAGCAAACAAAAACATGGCGAAGCCCGCGTAATTTTTTGGGGGTGCAAAAAACTCCTGCATACAGTCCTGGATGGAGTATGCTGAGCCTTGTAGTTCTGCAGCTGCTGTCTGCTGTCTGTCTGTATGGAGGAGAGCAGACAGCAGCTGCAGAACTACAAGGCTCAGCATGCTCAATTCACTAGTGTATGCAGGAGAGCAGACAGCAGCTGAAGAAGTACAAGGCTTAGCATACTCCATCCAGACATATTTTTGTATGCTAGCCAGGTACAGCAGGCAGGTACGGCTGCCCCCAACCCCCAGCTACCTATTTGTACTCGGCTGGGAACTAAAAATATAGGGAAGCCCTTTTTTTAATTAATGCATTAATTTCATAAAATAATTAAAAAAAAAAAATCGACATGGGCTTTGCCCCATTTTTTTTGTCCAGCCAGGTACAACTAGGCAGCTGGGGATTGGAATCCACAGCACAGGTTGGCCTGTTGGCCAGAGCTTTCTGGGCCCCTCTGCTGCGAATTACAGTCCGCAGCCGCCCCAGAAAATGGCGCTTTTATAGTAGCGCCATCATCTGGCGCTGCATCCAACTCTTCCAGCAGCCCTGAAGCCGGGTGGCTTGCTGGGTAATAATGGGTTAATACTAGCTTTGTTTTACTAGCTAGTATTAAGCCAGAGATTCTTAATGTCAGGCAAGTTTGACCCGGCCACTAAGAATCTCCAATAAAGGGTTAAAAAAAAAGACACCACACAGAGAAAAAATACTTAAATAGAAATAAATATACAGACACACTTAGAGACTCCATGTTTATTACTCCCTCTCATCACTCCACGATCCTGGTCTTCTGTCTTCTTTCTCCTTCAACCAATGCAGCTCTGCTACATCAGACAACACTGCATGGGAGGAAGACGCTTCTGCTCCCGTGCAGTCTAATCACTCAGTGAGTGACCAAAGGCTTTGGGCTGTAGGCGGTGACGTCACCGCTGCTAAAGTAATCTGACAGGCAGGTTACTATAGCAACGGTGCTCCGATCACGTGATTCCCGGTGCCGCAATTCACCGGCTGTGGCAGCCAGTCCTTGCATGTTGGCTGATTCTGTAAAGAGGGCCCATATGCAGGAACAGGGAAGCCGACCATGTGCCAGAGCATCTCGCCGGTACACAGAGATGCACAAAGGAGCACCGCATACCGGAGAGATGCACTGACAGGGCCTAGCATGACATCTAGCCATGTGACCAGTCTGTAGCCAATGAGATAATATACACGTGACTGGTCACATGCTGTTTTGACGTCACGGAAGGTCCAATCATCAGTGCTGGTTACCGGGAGGACGCAGGGATTATTGGAAGGAAAAGCGGCAGGAGACAGAGTGCAGAACGCGTCGCGGGGACCTGTAAGTGTAATGGCAATGTTTATTAACTGTATGTGTACATGTATAATGTTTTTTTATGTGTTTGTGTTTGCCTCCCATTGTTTTCAATGGGGTTCAAAGGAGTTCGTCAAACGGAGCCTCCGTTCGACGAACCGAACTCGAACGATGGGGGGTGGCTCATCTCTACTTATAAGCAAATAGGATAGCATAAAAACGGATAAGTAAAGAAACCTCATACAAGTAGATTGTTGAATGCTTCTTTGTGGAGGAGTTGCCGCTGAAAATTTGGACAGAACTGAAATACACTGTTTCTCCTAGGGTCAGACTATGAGCTTCTTTAGATGAGATGTTTTGAATGTTTCGTCTTCCACCCCTCACCCATACTCCTGGTCAGGTGAGAAGTGGATGGCTAATTGTATGTAAAGAAAGGTGATGCAAAGATGTAATTCTAATTTATGTAATATTTTCCCACAGGAACCACCTAGTGAAAGTATATGACTGTCATATTTTCTAGCATGTTTTCTCCAACCTAGACACAGCAAACATGATTATGATATACCTATAATTCGAGTTTATATTACATTTCTGTGGTTTCCCAAAGCCAAAAATCCTGACGATTGAACCCACAGCCGCAATTATGTCCCCTGATCATAGGTGTATCAGTGAATAGTTTTTAGTAAATCGCTTCCCAGAGTTTTGGGTAAGGAGAGGCTGTCAGGTGTCTAGTAATATTGAATTTATTTATCTGATTCAAAGCTCCTCCATAGCAATGGAACTAGTCCTTTGGGATTGTTTCTGCTCTGGACTGGTGCTGATCTAATATAGATAACTAGCTGTAGTACCCGGCGTTGCCTGGGATAGTAACTAAGTGTCTCTCTCTTTCTCTCTCTCACTCTCTCCATCTCTTTGTCCCTCTCTGTCTGTCTCTGATTCTCTCTGTCTCTCTCTCTGTCTGTCTCTCACTCTCTCCTCTCTGTCTCTCTCTGTCTGTCTATGTCTCTCATTCTCTCTGTCTGTGTCTGTCTGTCTCTATCTGTCTCTCTTTGTCTATCTCTGTGTGTGTGTGTGTGTCTCTCTCTGTCTTTCTATCTGTGTCTCTCTCTCTTTCTCAGTCTCTCGGTATGTGTCTGTCTGTCTCTCTCTGTCTGTCGCTTTCTGTCTACATACATACATACCTACATACACAGCTTTAAATATTAAACTACCTATAGTACCCGGGCGTTGCCTGGGATTGTAACTGTCTCTCTGTCTGTCTGTGTCTGTCTGTCTATGTCTCTTTTTGCCTGTCTCTTTTTGTCTGTCTCTTTTTGTCTGTCTCTTTCTGTCTGTCTCTTTCTGTCTGTCTGTCTCTTTCTGTCTGTCTGTGTGTTCCTGTCTCTGTGTGTCAGTCTCTCTGTCTGTATCTTTCAATGAGTCTGTCTCTATCCATGTGTGTCTCTGTTTCTATCCATGTCTGTCTATCTGTGTCTGTCTCTCTGTCCTTGTCTATCTCTCTGTACATCTCTGTCTCTGTATCAGTCTCTCTGTCTCTATCTCTGTGTCTGTCTTTCTGTCTCTATCTCTGTGTCTGTCTGTGTCTGTCTGTCTCCCTATCTCTGTGTCTGTCTGTCTGTTTCCACGTCTGTCTCTTTCCCCGTTTGTCTCTTTCCCCATCTGTCTCTTTCCCCGTCTGTCTCTTTCCCCATCTGTCTCTTTCCCCATCTGTCTCATTCCAGGTCTGTCTCGTTCCAGGTCTGTCTCGTTCCAGGTCTGGTCTCGTTCCAGGTCTGTCTCTTTCCCCATCTGTCTCTTTCCCCATCTGTCTCATTCCAGGTCTGCCTCGTTACAGGTCTGTCTCGTTCCAGGTCTGTCTCGTTCCCCATCAGTCTCTGTCTCTTTCCCTGTCTCTTTCCCTGTCTCTGTCCCTGTCTCTGTCCCTGTCTCTGTCCGTCTGTCTCTTTCTCTGTCTGTCTCTCTTTGTCTCTTTCCCTGTCTGTCTCTGTCTGTCTCTTTCCCTGTCTGTGCCTGTCTGCCTCTGTCTGTCTCTTTCCTTGTATGTCTCTTTCCCTGTCTGTCTCTTTCCCTGTCTGTGTCTGTCTGTCTCTTTGATTGTCTGTCTCTCTCTCTTTCTCTGTCTCTTTCCCTGTCTGCCTCTAACTCTGTATGTGCCTATGTCTGTCTCCCTCTGTCTCTCTCTGTCTGTCTCTCTATTTGTCTGTCTCTGTCTCTATCCGTCTCTCCACCGACATTTTATTACCTCACACATAAGTTAGTTATACTATGAATGTCCTTTGTTCTTATAGCAACCACTCACAGCTCCTATTAATAACCTTTAGCTCGCAGCTCCATTGACTTTAATGGAGGCAGGTTTTTTGGAGAGTAACTGTAAAGCGCAGGGTTAACGTTTCTTGTCAAAACATAGTCTATGAGGTTCCCTGAGCCACATGGGGCGTCTGTGCAAAATGTCGTGATTCTGATTGCGACGATGCGGATTCCTTTAGCGGACATACACACATACACACATACACCCAGCTTTATATATTAGATGGACCAGTGCACAATGTAACTGCAGTGACCAGTCTAGCCTGAACATATACAATTATGTGGACATATTAATTCCAGGGACAGAACTCACTTCTATAGTCATGTTCTTCTTCTCTTCCTACTCTGGTAGATACAGCGTTTGTATCACAAGTTGCCATCTGTAGCCCATGCTCAGTGTCCAGGCTTTGTCTGTCACCTTGATCATAGCAGTCACAGCTCGGTCTCACAAAGCAATCCCGACACAATATTAACATGGATCTGAAGCCCATTAATCCTTGAACATAAATTTTCTTACAGTGGGAAGAAGCTATTTAAAACATTCGCAAATATATATGTGAAAATTCCCATACTACTCTGAGATCAATCTTGCAAAATGAAAAGTATAACAGTATGAAAAATATGGAGTAGAGAAATGAAATACAAAACTGTTGTATCTCAAGTTCAATCACTTTTGGCATCAGAAATGCCCATACTGACCCCCAGCTGCTCTTGCACCTGTGCAGAACACAGGACCCCGAGACAGAAATTCACTTTGTGTTATATCACACCTGCCATTTCCATCATACCACAGCAGCTCCAGAAAAAGCTATAAATCTGTCAGTGGAGCCTAGCCCTGGGCAGCACCCAATGTAATACGCAGCCATCTTATTCAAAGCAGATACTTATCTAGTTACCCCAATACCAACATTTATGGTAGTAACAATCGGATGGAAATTGAGACAGAGTGCCAGATCCCTTTCATATGTAGCACTGTGACAAATGATGATAGCTTTATCTTGTACGTAGAATTTCAAAGGCCCAGCCATAAATTTTCATATGTTATTTAAAATATTTACTAAAACTGCTTTTCCTTTATGCGCACAACTACACATCTTACATGACGAGAAGGGGTGATGAATGAACACATTTCTGTGAAAGGGTTAGTCATGCCGAGGGGATTAGAGCTATAGAAATAAGGCTGTCTCTATAATGGATCCCAGCATAACGCTGTTTACCTCTTTTAACAGCTTGTATTTATGTCCTCTGCTATGTAGTATCATTTATACTTTGGACTATACCTGTCAAAACTTTCATGCAATTCAGGCAGTGAAACAGCTGTGCTCAAATGAGGCCAAAAACAGGCCTAATTTTAAGGAACGTATTAAGGATAAACACAAATGACAAGCATCACTTTCACTTGCGGTGTCCCGCTATATTCGAGACGTGTGAGAATTATTTTATATTGCGTCTTGGGATTAGGTAAACTGTTTCTTATTTTAATAAATCATAATTCTGTTTAAGTCACCAAAACGCATATTAGTCTGGGTAGGTTTTTATCTTCATCCAGAGAAACAACAAGTGCTGCTTCAAAATTGAGCAAAACGACTCAGGGGCTCCATGGGAAAATCAAGAGCAGGATTCTCCCTCCCCATTATCATCTTTGCTCAGGTTTACATCCACCCATACCAATCTTACCCATCAATAGCACTAAGGAAAGAGGATGGTATTAGCAAGCACCCCTTAGCGCTACAAAGCTCGAACTGTGACTGGAGGAGAGCCTAGCGCTAATATAACTGCTCAAAGCTCAACATTGGAAAACTTATTTTTGTCTAAGGCCTCCTTCACTCCTTCACACATCCGTGTCTCCGGTACATCTGACGTCCATTTTCACACGTACCGAAGACACAAAAATCAATGAGTATGCGCACATGTCTGTATTTTGATATAGATTATGTGTCTGTGTGGAGCACATGAATGTCTGTGTGCTGCACACAGCGACATGACCGTTTTTCTGCCGGCAGCATGGGTGTCACACGGACTGCACACTGATGTAATCTGTGTGTCATCAGTGTGACACTCGAGAAAACACAGGTCACATAAAAATTAAGCATTTTTATACTTACTGTCTCTGGTACTGCTGTGTCTACTTCTGTTGCTTCCGGGCCCACTCATTTTGCTCTTTACATATTCACTGCACTCACCGTAACAGCAGTGCCGCAGACAGCAGCGCCGGAGGCAGGTAAGTATACAAGTTCATGCTAGCCGTGTGCTATCTGGATGTCACACGGATAGCACAGAGACAGCACACATAAAACACATAGACACATGTGCGCACACACACACATTAGTGCTTTGCATGGAGGTGTGAAGAAACTCTAATGCAGACAACTCTTTTTACGTTAGAAGCCAAACTGAAGATCAGCTAAGACTTTATGGTCTCTAACCCACAGTGATAAGAAAATTTGGAAATCCTTTATGATCAGATATTTTAAATTGACTCTCCATGTATGAAAGGGTTCATTCACAAAACTGAAAAAAAAACAGTTAAAATGTCAAACTTTATTAAACAAAATATCAATGTGCAAGTAAAACCAGGCTGTCTCACATATAAATCAGGGGAGGGGCCCTGGGCAAGAATCCCTGATATCTCCCTTCCTGACCGTGGAGATTGGCACCCTAAATATAGCGCAACGATGACTAACCCTTCTGACCCTGTACTAGATATTATGGTGCTGCTGATCTAAATGATGGGCTTACAAAATTTAGGATTTTTTTTCCAAAATTTATATTTATCTTGATCAGTGGTATTTATATGAAGAATCCCTTCATATATCACTGGTCATTGGATGTTAGGAATATAACTATAGTAAAAAATCCATCTAAGGAAATATAAGCTGGTCTGGAGGAATGTGGAACACCCACTGTAACTTTTGTAAGCCCATCATTTAGATCAGCAGCACTATAATATCTAGTACAGGGTCAGCAGGGTTAGTCATCATTGAGCGGGGGCGCCACTGCGCTATATTTCGGGTGCCAACCTCTGCGGTCAGGAAGGGAGATATCAGGGATTCTTGCCCAGGGCCTCTCCCCTGATTTATATGTGAGGCAACCTGGTTTTACTTGCACGTTGATATTTTGTTTAATAAAGTTTGACATTTTAACTGGGGGGGGGGGTGTTCGGTTTTGTGCTTGCAATTACCTACTCCATCCATGATTACTTGTTTGGTGTTTTGAAAGGGTTCATTCAATCAGAGTGGAGAAGCTTTCCATCCTGGATCATGGAGGATGTCCGAGTAGAGAACACCTCATTTGACAATTGCCTGAATAGGAAATATAGACTGATATTGTCCTGATGAGACAACTATTTTAGAAAAATGCCTTTTAGTGTGTTTATCTATTAACCCAATCAATAAATATGCTGCTGTTTATGCCAAAGTCTTACCTGTTCAAAGAGAAAGAGGACTTGAACTCTAATACACCCTACTGGAAGTAGAAATCCTAAAATTCAATATCAACTTTTTAACAAGCCTTGCTACATGATTTAGGATTAAAACCAAACCAAACACTCTATTTGCAGACGTGTTTCAGAGTAGTTCACTCTCCTCAGTGCAAAGCATGAGAACTGATTTAGCTGTATAAGAGACCTTTGACCGAGTTTTAATAGGTAACGTCTCTCCTTATGGCGAGTGACATGCCGGGTTAAGAAGACTTCTAAGCCATGCAATGCTCCTCTGGGAAATTTAAATATGCAAATGACCTCTTCGGTCATAACTAAGGGGGGTTGTCACCCAAAATGCGTAAATCTATAAGGTTTCATTTATGAATTGCATGTTATGACATGTTTCATGACTGAATTTTGGATTTTCTGTGAAATAAACTATCCTAAGTACCATAGAGCTGGAATTTCTTCATTTGCTATTTAATGCATCTGGACACCATGTTTCCCTACTCCAGAGTGTTGGATTCCAATGAGAGGGTAAGCTGTGAGCTGCACTTTTCCATTATATAATATTTTTTAACCTATTACATGAAAGAAGGTGAATAATATAACTTGCTTTACAAACTCTTGAATTTTAATCAAATTAGTCGATGCAATAATGAATACATCAAACACTACTACATTTAGTATTTTGTATAACCTCCATTATTTTTAAAGACAATAGCAAGTGTTCCAGGTATGAAAAGAATAAGTTGGCGACATATTGCAACATCTATCTTTTTCCATTCTTCATGAATGACTTTTTTTAGAGCGTAGATGCTGGATGAAGAGGGATCCTCAACTAGTCTCTTCAGAACTCAACATAGATGTTTGATCAGTTTCAGATCAGGAGACATACTTGTTCAATGAATATCTTTTCTTTTTTGGAAATGCAACACTGGCCTAAGATGTGTGTATTGAATCATTATGAACAAGTTCAAGTCTACCATGGACACAGAGTGATGGTAGCATTTTTCAATATAGAGCAGTACATCTGTGAATGCATGATACCATCAATTAAATGTATCTCCTGACACCAAGAGCACTCATGCAGCCGCACATAAGGACACTGTCATCACCATGTTTCACTTTTTCTTTGTATTCTTTATCTTTGAGATGCCATACGGTATAGAAGTCATTAGTTACAAAAGCATTTATGTTGGTCTCACTCCAGATTGTCCCAGCAATCTTCATATTTTTCAATATGGGCCTTGATAAATTGAAGGCAGGCTTTTTTTGTATGAGTTCTTTAGGACAGGGTTCCTTCATGGATGACCCCCATTCATGCAATTCCTCTGCATTGTATACCATATTATGTCTCAGGAAACACTCACCCAGTTTGGCTTTCTATTTGTACCTTTAGGCCTAAGACACATGGCGAGAAAATCGGTGCGAGTGGAGTGCGATAAAACATCGCATTCCACTCGGACCAATTCTAGCCTGTGTGTCAGCGCACATGAGCGATTATTTTCTCAGTCCTAATTGGACTGAGAAAACAATCACAGCATGCTGCAATTGTAATGCGAGACTCTTTTCTCTCGCACCCATTCATGTTTATGGGGCGAGAAAAAAAATCGCACTGCACTCGCGGTACACCGGTGTACCGTGCGTGCAGAGCGAGAATCGCAATAGCCGGCTACGGAGGAGAGAGGGAGAGAAATCCCTCCCTTCCCTCCTCCGTGCCGGCCCGCCCCTCCGCAGCGCTAGCTTGCCCCTCCTGAGAGCCGGGCCGCCCCTCGCAGCTGAGGTCCGCTCGCACAGTCGGACCGCACTCGCGGGGACACTAGCATGACACTCTTCTACTGCTGTGCTGCCATCGCGAGCCGAGTGTCATGCAAGCATCGCAGTAGTGCCCCGTGTGGCCCCAGACTTAGTTAACTGCAGCGAACTTGCATGTTGATTTTTTTCAACCCTTCTCATCAGGAGACGCTCTTGTTTAGGTGTAAGTTTTCCTAGTCAGCCTGGATTTTTGCATCACTTTTGCTATAATATTCTCACTGATAAGTAAAGATTTGCTAATCTACTTGTAGCCTTCACCTTTCTTGTAAAAAGAAATTATTTTTTTATTCCGGTCTTGTGACATTTCTCTTCTATGTGGTGCCATTGTTGACAGCATAAAAAAAAGCAAAAAAACAGTATAGGTTTTCTTAGTTAAGTAACACTCTTTTATAATCAAATGTCTGCTGGACAACTGTTAATGAATAATTAGACTTACCAGTAGTTGCATTTTTGTTCATTACAATTTTATAGTTTATAGTTTAGCTTTGCTTCTAAGACTTTCAATAGAGTGTATTCATTTTTGAAACATAGTCTTAAATAATTGTTAGGAAAATTACTTTTTCGAGTGTGCAGAATAACAAATCTTGCTTGCAATCGATGTCCCACATCTGTGGGAGCATTTTGTAGCATTGTATCCCATAAAAATGTTGATTCTGTATGGAAATTAGCTGTTTTCTGACAAATGTGTTGGGTTGAACTCATTCATGTTGAGCAGTGTAAATATTGAACAAAGTTATAACTATTTTTTATTTTTAAGGGTATTATTCACATTGTTGATATACCCTTTCTAAATTTCGGATATTGCAGATGTTCAACATCAATTGTGATTCTAAGAACAATATTAAAATACAGTGCAGAAGACAGCACTTGTGACTTATGCCATGGGTCCCTGTTGTGACTTTCTAACATTGTGTCTTTATACAGTTTTCAGCATAGCTCCTCAGCAAAAAGATTTCTGGACATGTTTAGTCTCTAAGACACTCACTGTTCTGTTGCCTATTATACATCTGGCATTTGAAATGTTAGGTTCGCTCAATTATATTAATGATTATTGAATGTAAATGAAAGTGTGCAGCATCACTGAACCTTTTTTTTCTAAAAATATCAAAGAGGCAAAATGAAATAGCATAACACATGTAAAATGAATCAGATAACCTATGAACTTTCAAATATGGATAGGAACCTTTGCCCATTTCCAAAAGCTTGTACTAATTTACTCAGTTCCGAAAATTATAAATTCTTTTACTCTTACATTAGCCTGTGAACGTATACCGTTAAGAGTGGGAGACTATTCAGCTGCTATAGAGCCTGTGATTTGGGGGCGACTTCCCTGCATTTGTCACGCTCCCCGGCTCCCCTGCCATGCTCCCCGGCTCCCCTGCCACGCTCCCCGTCTCCCCTGCCACGCTTCCCCGCTCTCATGTCACGCTCCGCCGCTCCCGTGCCATGCTTCCCGGTCCCCCGCTCCACAGCCTCCATGCTCCCTCACCTGCGTCCTCCAGGCAACCCGGTCCCCGCTCCCAGCGCCCGTCGGCAACGCTGAGCCAGCCCGGCACTCCTGCCTCCTGTGCACCGCTCCCTGCTCTGGCTTCTGGCACCCGGGCCTCGCGCATGCGCATCATTGACCCTCTCTTAAAGGGCCAGCGTCCTCCAACAGGATATTGAAGAATCAGGTACAGGGTATATAGGTTCCTTTCCAAGTGGGCGGGGCCTGTTCTTCGTGTTTGCTAAGCTAGGAGTCAGGTCTCCCTGTGCCTTGTTCCATACTTACCTATCTCTCTTGTAGAGTCGCTCCTGTCTCGCCAACCGGTCCTGACGATTCCAGAACCCCGAACGGTGACTGTCCGCCATCTCGTCAGTCCCTACCATCTCCGATCCCTGGATCCGTGTGGTGACCCACCTCCTCGCTTCGTTTGTTCCGGATTCTGCCTGACATCATCTCGGCCTCCGTACCTGAGCTCCGTCACCCGGACTACCTTCAGAGACTCCGTGGTCCCAGGGACTTCTTCACTCCACTCCTCTGAACGGACTGTCCTGCTACCCGTAGTGCTCCGGCTACCAGGCACCTTGCCCTCGGTGAGGTGTTCAGCCCAGTGGATCCACCTCCTGGGCCTACCCGTCCTCCTGGTCCTAACAGCATTTCAGTTTTAATGATATCTGTAATGCTAGTTACTACCTTATGGGGTTGCATGGGAGGAAAGGTAGTCAGGAAAGCAAGGGTCTGGTAACAGGAGGTCACGTATAATCATCAGGGATGATCAGTGGTGTAGTCAGGTCTAGTGATGGGCGATCCCGACCTGTAAAGATCGGGGATCATACCGATCACATAGTGATCGTGTACATGATCCCAATCATGAGCTTTCCTGGGAAGCTCGTGTTACAGATCGGGTCCAGGGGCTGTAAAAAAACAACACATTATTAAAAAACATTATGATCACACTTACAGGTTCTGCGACGCATCCTGCAGACTCTGTCTCCCAGCCGCTACTTCCACGACCGATCATTGCTCTGCCACCAGTAACCACCACTGACTTACAGGACCTTCAATGACATCATAGCCATGTGGCCAGTCTGGTTGTACAGGCATTGACTTACAGACTGGTCACATGACTGACATCATGAAAGGTCCTTTTAACTGAACTGTGACTGTCACTGTGCAAGTGTTGCATCATGGCACACAATCTCTCCACAGGAGCGGGTCAGCTGCATATATTTCCATCCAGCTGACTACTCCTGTCCAGAGATTGTCAGGCTGTGCGGGGTGATACCAATGCGAGACTGCACGAGTCATACCCTCAGTGTCAGCTCTGCTACACGCTCTGTACAAAGTGACGTAGCCGAGTTGAGAATGCTTTCTGCTTCTTACTTTGTATACTTTGTCTGTACAGAATGATGAAGCAAAGTTGACAATGCTCTCTACTTCTCACTGTGTATAGACGGTGTCTATACAGAGTGATGAAGCAGAGATGACATTGCTGTCCCTGCGGATTATGTCGGACTAAGGTTTTTTTTTTCATAATAAAGTTGGAGTCTCTAAATGTATTTTGATCACCAGTCAGATAAAACTAGGCAGCAGGGGGCTGGGGTTCTCCTCAACCCGCAGCTGCCCCTGGAAATGGTGCATTGTTTCTTAGCGCCATTTCCAGGTGCTTTACCTGGGTTGTCCAGAGGCCCTAATGCAGTGGAATGCTCGGCAATAAAGGGGTTAATACCAGCTTTGTATTCTCAGATGGTACTAAGCCCAAAATTCATGGTGTCACACCAAATTAGACATGGCCACCATGAATTTCTAGTACACAGTAAAAAAAAAACACAGAGAAATTTTTTTTTTATTAGAAATAAAGCAAAAAACATTTAGAGATTCCACCTTTATTATAAAAAAAAATCCTTAGTCCAACATAGTCCACAGGTACAGCAATGTCAGCTCTGTTTTATCCCTCTATATAGACACAGTCTGTACACAATGAGAAGCAGAGAGCATTGTCAGCTCTGATACATCGCTCTGTACAGAGCGATGTAGCAGAGCTGATAGTGAGGAGATGATTGCACCTGCGTCTCGCATTGCATCATCCTGCAAAGCCTGACACTCTCAGGACAGGAGCGGTCAGCTGTAAGGAAATATATGCAGCTGACCTCTGCTGTCGGGAGAGTGTGCGTTGTGATGCAATGTTAGGCTAAGTTCACATTTCCGCTAAAATCTATCAGTCACAATCCGCTGCTCTTGTAAACAACGGAATCCGTTTAGCGGATTCCGCTGCTCCCATAGACTTGTATCAGCAGCGGATTGTGACTGATGATGCTGCGTTGCACCCTCCGCCCGACTGATCAGTCGTGGAACGACTGACCGCCGGGCGGGGGGAACGCAGCATGTAACGTTTTTTGAGCAGCGAGATCCGTCGGATTTCGCTGCGCATGCTCTCTGGCTCCCTGCACACGTCACCAGCTTTGGTTGGTTACCCGATATTTACCCTGGTTACGGTGCAAGGAGCCAGCGCTAAGCGCTGTAGGCCCGTAACCAAGGTAAATATCGGGTAACCAAGGTAAACATCGGGTGCTTTGCTGTTACCCGATATTTAGGCTGGTTACGTGTGCAGGGAGGCCGACACTTCCCCGCTCGGCCCCGCCCCCTCCCGCACTCCGCACATGTATGTACACACACACACACACACACCTGTCCCCAGCCATGCAGACCGCAGCACTTCCACTGACACCCTCGTCTGGCCCCACCCCCCGCTCGGCTCCGCCCCCTCCCGCACTTTGCATGTGCACACACACACATACATACATACATACATGCACATACACACACTCACTCACACATACACTCACCTGTCCCCAGCCATGCAGACCGCAGCACTTCCACTGACATCCTCAGCGCCTGGCCCCGCCCCCCGCTCGGCTCCGCCCCCTCCCGCACTTTGCATGTGCACACACATACATACATACATACATGCACATACACACACTCACTCATACACTCACCTGTCCCCAGCCATGCAGACCGCAGCACTTCCACTGACATCCTCAGCGCCTGGCCCCGCCCCCCGCTCGGCTCCGCCCCCTCCCGCATTCAGCATGTGTGTATACACACACACACACACACACACACACACACTCTCACTCACTCACTCACCTGTCCTGCAGTCCCTGCGGCACTGACGTCCTCAGTGCCACGGCCCCGCTCGGCTCCCCTCCCCTCCCCCCGAACTCCGCCCCCCGCACACAACGGAATCCGACAAAGAATTCTGTTCTTTGTCATCCGTTGTACAGCGTTGAACAGCGCATCAGTCACATGCGTCAAGCGACGCATGTGACTGATACAAAACAACGGAAATGTGAACTTAGCCTTACACTCCACAGTGACAATCAAAGTTCAGTTAACAGCAGGACCTTTGATAACATCATAGTCATGTAACCAGTCTGTAACCAACGAGGTAATACCTGACTGGTTACATGGCCATGACGTCACGGAGGGTTCTTTAACCCGGAGACACAGCAATAATCGGACCTGGAAGCAGGAGCAGCCGGGAGACACAGTCTGCAGGGCGCATTGCGGGACCTGGAAGTATAATGACAATGTTTATTATTAACTATATTCTTTATTTTACAGCCCCCTTCCACCCCATCCCATTACTGAAAAGCTCGAGATTGGTGATCGGACGCAAGATCGTGTTATCCCGATCCCGATTTTTACAAAATAATTAAGCGAGGCTCCCGATCCCAACCATCGGGGGGTTCACCCATCACTAGTCAGGTCACAATCCGAGGGTCAAAATACCAGGAAAGCACGTAGTAAAGGGAAAAAGCAGAGACGTGGTCAACTATCGGTCTGGGTCAAAGGCAGGAGAACACGACTGGAATAGGGAACGGGCAGAGAGAAGTCCAATAACAGTCCGAGGTCAGAAGAAAAACAGACACACAAACTACAGCAGCGCAGCAGAGCCAGACAATACAACTGGCAGAGGTCTGGTGAAACACGCTCAGTAAAGAAGCCTGAGCAATTACCCGGAAGATTTAACAGCTGAGTAACCAGCATCTCCCAGAACCAACCTTGACTCCAGTATAGTGACCAAACTGCCAGTTCATTATCAAGGGCAGCGCCGCAGAGCATCTCCAAATGCAAGATGCTCTGCACAAAGGAAAAGAGACTGCCAGAACTATAAGTGCTGCAGAGCATCTACAAATCTGTGAGATGCTCTACATAGAGAATTATGACAGTATCTTCATCATCAAGATGCAGATACTATTGGATACAATGGGAAAACGTGAACTCATCAACACCATTCAGCCTTTGTGTCTGAGTCTCAGCACAGCAGGTGCGACAACATCACTAGATCGCATTTTCTACATGAAATTGATAAATAGGAGATGAATAGGGGAAACATTTTTAAAAGACACTTAATGTTACTTTCTAGTGATACTTTAATACTATCTACAGTTAGGTCCAGAAATATTTGGACAGTGACACAATTTTCGCATGCCACCACATTGGATTTGAAATGAAACCTTTACAACAGAATTGAAGTGCAGATTGTAACGTTTAATTTGAAGGTTTGAACAAACATATCTGATAGAAATTGTAGGAATTGTACACATTTCTTTACAAACACTCCACATTTTAGGAGGTCAAAAGTAATTGGACAAATAAACCAAACCCAAACAAAATATTTTTATTTTCAATATTTTGTTGCGAATCCTTTGGAGGCAATCACTGCCTTAAGTCTGGAACCCATGGACATCACCAAACGCTGGGTTTCCTCCTTCTTAATGCTTTGCCAGGCCTTTACAGCCGCAGCCTTCAGGTCTTGCTTGTTTGTGGGTCTTTCCGTCTTAAGTCTGGATTTGAGCAAGTGAAATGCATGCTCAATTGGGTTAAGATCTGGTGATTGACTTAGCCATTGCAAAATGTTCCACTTTTTTGCACTCATGAACTCCTGGGTAGCTTTGGCTGTATGCTTGGGGTCATTGTCCATCTGTACTATGAAGCGCCGTCCGATCAACTTTGCGGCATTTGGCTGAATCTGGGCTGAAAATATATCCCTGTACACTTCAGAATTCATCCGGCTACTCTTGTCTGCTGTTATGTCATCAATAAACACAAGTGACCCAGTGTCATTGAAAGCCATGCATGCCCATGCCATCACGTTGCCTCCACCATGTTTTACAGAGGATGTGGTGTGCCTTGGATCATGTGCCGTTCCCTTTCTTCTCTAAACTTTTTTCTTCCCATCATTCTGGTACAGGTTGATCTTTGTCTCATCTGTCCATAGAATACTTTTCCAGAACTGAGCTGGCTTCATGAGGTGTTTTTCAGCAAATTTAACTCTGGCCTGTCTATTTTTGGAATTGATGAATGGTTTGCATCTAGATGTGAACCCTTTGTATTTACTTTCATGGAGTCTTCTCTTTACTGTTGACTTAGAGACAGATACACCTACTTCACTGAGAGTGTTCTGGACTTCAGTTGATGTTGTGAACGGGTTCTTCTTCACCAAAGAAAGTATGCGGCGATCATCCACCACTGTTGTCATCCGTGGACGCCCAGGCCTTTTTGAGTTCCCAAGCTCACCAGTCAATTCCTTTTTTCTCAGAATGTACCCGACTGTTGATTTTGCTACTCCAAGCATGTCTGCTATCTCTCTGATGGATTTTTTCTTTTTTTTCAGCCTCAGGATGTTCTGCTTCACCTCAATTGAGAGTTCCTTAGACCGCATGTTGTCTGGTCACAGCAACAGCTTCCAAATGCAAAACCACATACCTGTAATCAACCCCAGACCTTTTAACTACTTCATTGATTACAGGTTAACGAGGGAGACGCCTTCAGAGTTAATTGCAGCCCTTAGAGTCCCTTGTCCAATTACTTTTGGTCCCTTGAAAAAGAGAAGGCTATGCATTACAGAGCTATGATTCCTAAACCCTTTCTCCGATTTGGATGTGAAAACTCTCATATTGCAGCTGGGAGTGTGCACTTTCAGCCCATATTATATATATAATTGTATTTCTGAACATGTTTTTGTAAACAGCTAAAATAACAAAACTTGTGTCACTGTCCAAATATTTCTGGACCTAACTCAGGAGAAAGTTAATTCTGACTCATCTCTCTCTACATTTAGAAATTAGAAGGCGTTGATTTCTTTACAAGATATGATTAACAAAGACTAGGTTATTCCAGTAGAAAGCTAAGCCAATTATTGTGACTTTGTGAGCTTTACATTCTGCTGAGGTCAACATATGTTAAATTAAAGAAATGTTAAATCCACTACAGGGGATATCCGCTCTTAACAGATTACTTTTCTTAAAGAGAATTCAAAGAGGTTTTACCATAAACTCCAGCAGCCATAACCATAGCAGCAAATGTCCCACCAGTCTTCATCAGGGAAAATGTGGAGGATTTGCTTAAGCCCTCTAAACCTGAAAAACCTTTTTAACTGGATATAGATTAAAAAAGCAATTGATATTCTGCTATAACTCTATGTCACATGGTCTTGGATCCAGAGTATCTATCTATCTATCTATCTATCTATCTATCTATCCATCCATCCATCCGTCCGTCTGTCTGTCTGTCTATCTATCTATCTATCTATTATCTATCTATCTATCTATCTATCTATCTATCTATCTATCTATCTATCTATGTCAGATAGCTCAGTAGCCTGACTATTCTTAAGGCATTTTCTGATCAGAAGATGCTGTATACTTTGCAATACAGGTCAATGTGAATAGATCACCCCCAATTTTGATACCCAGCCAAGATAAAATGGACAGCTGAGGGCTGGTATTCTGAAGCTGGCAAATGGTTATTGGTGCCCTCAGTTTAAAAAAGGAAGCCCGCAGCCACCTCGGAATTGTTGCTTCCATTTCATAATTAATATGATACATAATATTTCACACATGTCTACTTTACAACAGTACAATTTTTGAAACATAATTTTTTTTTGTTAGGAAGTTAGAAGGGTTAAAAGTTTATCAACAATTTCTCATTTTTGCAGCAAAATTTACAAAACCATTTTTTAGCTGCCACATCACATTAAAAGCGACTTTGAGAGACCTAGGTGACAGAAAATACCCCAAATTTCTATATTGACACCTTTCTAAAAACTGCATGCCTCCAAGTGCTCAAAATGAAATCCAAGATGTTTATTAACATTTTAGGTGCTTCACAGGAACTAGAGCAATGTGGAAGGAAAAAATGAAAATTTTATTGTTTCCCACAAAAATGTTACTTTAGCCCCAAGTTTTACATTTTCACAACAGTAAGAAGAGAAAAAATCATCATATAATTCATTGCGCAATTTCTCCTTAGTACACTAATACCCCATGTGTGATGGAAATCTACTGTTTGGGAGTTCAGCAAGGCTCGCATGAGAAGGAGCACCATTTGAATTTTAAAGCACAAAATTGTCTGAAATAGATAGTGGACGCCATGTCGCATTTGCAGAGCCTATGAGGTGCCTAAGTAGTAGAAACCCCCACATCTGACCCCATTTTGGAAACTAGACTCCTCAAGAAATTTATCTAGAGGCTTAGTGAGCAACTTGAACCCTCAGGTGCTTCACTGAATTTTATAAGGTTGAGCCGTGAAAATGAAAAAATACATTTTTACAACAAAAACATTACTTTAACTTCAAATTTTTACTAGGGTAACAGGAGATAATAAACCATATATTTTGTTGTGCAATTTCTCCTGAATTCGGCAATACCCAATATTTGGTCAAAAATTACCTTTGAGGCACTGTACAAAGTGAAGAAGGGCAGGAATGTCATACTTGAGTTTAGATTTAGTTTGAATGGTTTGCGGGTGCCATTTCACATTGGCAGATCCCCAGAGGTGCCAGAACAGCAGAATTTCCCCACAAGGGACCCCATTTTACAATGGCAATTTAATCTCTGGAAAAGATCCATGAAGTCACTCGCAGTCAATATTGCAAAATGAAATATAGCAAATAAGCCTTTGTAATGCTCGGTGCATTGTAGTGCACATATATTGTGTCCAGCTAGGGCTCCTGGAGACAAACACCCCGTTAATTAAGAGGGGTACCTCACTACAACAATGCCAAACATGTAGTGTTTAGTGGGTTAATAAATTGGATGAAGATAGTGGGGTTTTTTGTATTTTATTTCAGATAAAGGATTTTTTCGGTGTTTATGTTTATTTCTTTTCACTTCCAGGATTAGTAATGGGGGTGTTTCATAGACCGCACCCATTACTAATCTAGGGGTTAGTGGTAGCTGTGAGCTGTCATTAATCCCTTTATTACCCCAATTGCCACCGCACCAGCAAGATCGGGATGATCCTGGTAAAGTTCTGGAATTGTCGCATCTAATAGATGTGACAATTCTGGGCAGTTTTGACTGATATTTTTTGCCTGGGGACCCAATAACCATAGGCCTCCCCAGCCGGAGAATACCAGCCTCCAGCTGTTGGCTGGGTATCAAAATTGGGGGTTGCAACATGCCATTTTTTAAGTTATTTATTTAAATATTTTTTTTTAAAAATGCTGCATGAGGTCCCACTTATTTTGATACGAAGCCAAGATAAGCACATGGCTGGGGGCTGCAGCCTGCAGCCATCTGCTTGATTTGTACTGGGTATCAGAATATTGGGTGAACTAATTTACTTATTTATTTATTTATTTATTTATTTATTTTTACACCACTATAGGGACACAGACAGTTTGTAGCATTCCAACCAATCACAGAAGTTGTCACACAGGGTGGAAGCGTACGTTTTGCGCCATTTTCCATGCTCCTTAGCGTTCTAATTTTTCAAGATCTGTGGCTCAGTGATGGGATATTTTTTGCATCTTTAGCTGACATTTTTAACGGTACCATTTTTGCGCAGATGCTACGTTTTGATCGCCTTTTATTGCATTTAGCGCAAAATTTGTGGTGACAAAAAGCATAATTTTGGCGTTTGTAGTTTTGTTGCCGCTACGCCATTTACCGATCAGGTTAATTGATTTTATATTTTAATAGATCGGGCATTTCTGAATGCTGCAATACCAAATGTGTGTATATTTTTTATTTTTTTAACTCTTTAATTTTCAATGGAGTGAAATGGGGTTGAATTGAACTTTTAGGTTTTTTTATTTATTTTTCATTTTTTAAAACTTTTTTTTAAGCTTTTTTTTATTTTACTAGTCCCTCTAGGGGACTATACTGATCAGCAGTCTGATCGCTTATTCATTTTTCCTGATCAGAGCAGCACCGCTCAGACCGGGAGAAATGATCATCTCTTGTAACAAGCAGCACTCGGCTGTTTCTTACAGGACCTTAGTCATGTGAGCACAGGAGTCATCACATGACCCTATGCTACCATGACAAACACCGCATCCACGTGATCACATCACGTGACTTCCAGTATCAGGTTGTGAGTACGGATCTACTGCTATCGCCGTTAATATGGCGCTGTCACATCTTGACAGCACCATTTAAGGGATTAAAAGGCATGGGCGGATTGCGATTCCACTCGTGCCTAGCAGGCACACATGTCAGCTGTATAAATCAGCTGAGATGTGCACTGATCGCCGCAGGCTTCTTGCAACAGCACTTGGGGATTAACACTATGACCACTAGGACGTAATATTACTGCCCGAAGTTGTTAAGGGGTTAACGGACTGACAAAAAACGTACAAAACTGACAATAAAAAAAAATTTAATGGACAAAATGTTAGAAACATGTCATTATATAGGAAAGAAAGTTTCTTAAGACAAATTTAAATAGAGAGATTAACGCCCTCCTCCACCCTTTTGAATATATCTGAGATAAGATATCTGCGAACATTGAGTATTTTCTGCAGCTCTTCAGAAGAAAACAGCAGGCTAAAAACACGTTTTTGTTGCATTTTTTATGCATTTTTCTGCTTGTGTTTTTTTTATTGCTTTCAATGTTGAAAAACGCCGACAAAAACATTAAAAGTGTGCACTGAAAATGTTGCAGTTTATTTTCTGCACCAAATCTTCAAGAAAAAAACCCCTCAACATGTGCACTACACTTCAGGCTTCTCATTGACTTTGCTGGCATAAACATTTGCTTGCAGTTCTGTGAGAAACTGCCCTAAAAACACATAAAAAATACGATAAAAATGCAAAACACAAACAAAAGGTTACAGCAGCACTCTGTAAGCACCAAGACATGTATACCTATTGCTGTCCACTTGGAAGGAACCAGTCTCTGGAAAAAGCTGAGCTGTTGCTTTAGTTGCAGCTGAGACGTTTCTGATGGAGTTTTATTAGTTGTGTCTTTTTTCCCTGTTTGTCTTTCCTACCTTCTGCTGTCTTATTGTAGTGGCGAGACTACCGTCTCACTGACCATCACTAGCAAGGGCCTAGGCATGTGATCGGCTGTGGGAGAGGGAAGGACACATACAGGGACATAGGAATCAGGAATCAGCCTCATGTGAGTGTTGGGAGGTGACTCCGCCCCCCTCTCATTAGCGGCAGGGTCCACCATTGTATAGTGTTCCTGGTGTATCCTGTGTGCTGTGGCACGCGCCGGGAGATCTCTTATACCTTGCAGAACCTTGGTAGTTACTGCGTGACACAGGGGATTCCATACCATGAGAAATAGTGAGGGCTGGTGTTCAGATACTGAGGGACAGTCGCCACCATCAGGTTGTGGAAATCATCAGTGTCCACAAGCCTAAATGCCAAAATTTACAGGGAAAGCAGTATGAAAATGTGGCCATGTAGTGTTTGGGCCTGTGGATGGGTGGCTGTGTATTAACGCTTGCACTCCAAGGCTTGGGGTAAAGACAGCTGGACACTGCACTGGGACAAGAAAGTAGACATGGTTGCTAATGGTGTTTGCAAATGTACAAACACAGTATCAGAGCGGGAGGCATCCACACATGCATCCTGGACAGAGGCTTGACCAGCATGTACCACAGAGGAAAAGGCTGTGGAGTCACCCAAAGAAAATGACTGTGGACCCAAGCATTCGGCCCACCTTGTCAACTAGGATGCATGGCAATACAGCCAGCAACAGATGTACAGAAGACACTCTGATCCCAGTTTGGAATTAACTTTGAAAAGACTTAATTTTTGACTCTCAAACTCGCATAGTAGACGCAGACAGTGCGAGGCCTAGCTAAAATAGGCAGGAGGAATGGCAACACAGCGAGCAATAGATGTACAGAAGACATTCTGATCCCAGTTTGTGATCAATTTTTACAACACTTAATAATTGACACTAAAACTGCCAAAGGAGATGCAGGCAGTGCGACGCCCAGCTAAAATGAGCAAGAGGAATGGCAATATAGGCAGCAATAGACGTACAGAATACAGTCTGATCCCAGTTTGGGATCAATTTTGAAAACACTCTTATTTATTGACTCCAAAGCTGCCAAAGCAGATGCAGGCAGTGCAAGGCCTAGCTGAAATGGCCAGGAGGAGTGGCAATACAGCCTGCAACAGATGTACAAAAGACACTCAGATTCCAGCTTTGGATAATTTTTGAAAACACTCTTAATTTCTGACTGAAAAACTGGGCAAGGATAAGAGATTCTTTGACGTAGGCCTCAAATATTTACAATGTTCTCTAACACCATCATACAAAACCTTGGAAAAGTTATAGCGAGGGTGAAAACATGACGATGTTGAAATGGTAAATGATTCAGAGGAGGACACAAAAAAGAAGAAAATAAGTGCTGTCAACCCTTGTTTGGGTGGGTGGGAAGCTGTGGATGGGAATATGCCGCAATGAAAGGAACATTTTAATTCTCAGCTGGTGGGGTTGAGAACTCCATGCTTTGTTCATTTTGATAAAGGCCCCGTCACACTAAGCAACATCGCTAGCAACATCGCTGCTAACGAACAACTTTTGTGACATAACAGCGATGTTGCTAGTGATGTTGCTTAAGGCCCCGTCACACTAAGCAACATCGCTAGCAACATCGCTGCTAACGAACAACTTTTGTGACGTTGCTAGCGATGTTGCTGTGTGTGACATCCAGCAACAACCTGGCCCATGCTGTGAGGTCGTTGGTTGTTGCTGAATGTCCTCGGCCATTTTTTAGTTGTTGCTGTCCCGCTGTGAAGCACAGATCGCTGTGTGTGACAGCGAGACAGCAACAACTAAATGTGCAGGTAGCAGGAGCCGGCTTCTGCGGAGGCTGGTAACCAATGTAAACATCGGGTAACCAAGAAGTCCTGTCCTTGGTTACCCGATATTTACCTTTGTTACCAGCCTCCTCCGCTCTCACTGTCAGTGCCGGCTCCTGCTCTGTGCACATTTAGCTGCAGCACACATCGGGTAATTAACCCAATGTGTGCTGTAACTAGGAGAGCAGGGAGCCAGCGCTAAGCATTGTGCGCTGCTCCCTGCTCTGTGCACATTTAGCTGCAGCACACATCGGGTAATTAACCCGATGTGTGCTGTAACTAGGAGAGCAAGGAGCCAGCGCTCAGTGTGCGCTGCTCCCTGCTCTCTGCACGTGTAGCTCCGTGCGGTGGTAACCAAGGTAAATATCGGGTTGGTTACCCGATATTTACCTTAGTTACCAAGTGCAGCATCTTCCACGCGGCGCTGGGGGCTGGTCACTGGTTGCTGGTGAGCTCACCAGCAACTCGTGTAGCCACGCTCCAGCGATCCCTGCCAGGTCAGGTTGCTGGTGGGATCGCTGGAGCGTCGCAGTGTGACATCTCACCAGCAACCTCCTAGCAACTTACCAGCGATCCCTATCGTTGTTGGGATCGCTGGTAAGTTGCTTAGTGTGACTGGACCTTTAGTGTGACATCCAGCAACAACCTGGCCCCTGCTGTGAGGTCGTTGGTTGTTGCTGAATGTCCTGGGCCATTTTTTAGTTGTTGCTGTCCCACTGTGAAGCACAGATCGCTGTGTGTGACAGCGAGACAGCAACAACTAAATGTGCAGGCAGCAGGAGCCGGCCTCTGCGGACACTGGTAACCACGGTAAACATCGGGTAACCAAGAAGCCCTGCCCTTGGTTACCCGATATTTACCTTCGTTACCAGCCTCCTCCGCTCTCACTGTCAGTGCCGGCTCCTGCTCTGTGCACATTTAGCTGCAGTACACATCGGGTAATTAAACCGATGTGTGCTGTAACTAGGAGAGCAGGGAGCCAGCGCTAAGCGGTGTGCGCTGCTCCCTGCTCTGTGCACATGTAGCTGCAGCACACATTGGGTAATTAACCCGATGTGTGCTGTAATTAGGAGAAAAGGGAGCCAGCGCTAAGCGGTGTGCGCTGCTCCCTGCTCTCTGCACGTGTAGCTGCGTGCGCTGGTAACCAAGGTAAATATCGGGTTGGTTACCCGATATTTACCTTAGTTACCAAGCGCAGCATCTTCCACGCGGCGCTGCTGGCTGGGGGCTGGGACACTGGTTGCTGGTGAGCTCACCAGCAACTCGTGTAGCCACGCTCCAGCGATCCCTGCCAGGTCAGGTTGCTGGTGGGATCGCTGTAGCGTCGCAGTGTGACATCTCACCAGCAACCTCCTAGCAACTTACCAGCGATCCCTATCAGGTTGGATCGTTGTTGGGATCGCTGGTAAGTTGTTTAGTGTGACTGGGCCTTAAAGCTGGGTTTACACACTGAAACTTTCTAGCGATCCCAGCAGCGATCCCAACCTGGCCGGGATCGCTACAAAGTCTCTGGTGAGCTGTCAAACAGGCAGACCTGGCCAACGACGCAACAGCGATCCGGACCTGCAGAGCGACCTAGCTGGTTGTTGGGGACGTTGTAAAGCAGCTTTTTGAAAGGGAAGTCGCTGTAAAGTCCCCTTTACACACTGAAACTTTCTAGCGATGCATGCTGCACAGCGGGAAACAAAGGACCTAAGAATGGTCCTGAACGATTTGTAGCGATCACAACTTCACAGCAGGGGCCAGGTCGCTGATGTGTTTAACACACTGCAATGTCGCTGGGGAGGTCGCTGTAACGTCACAAAACCGGTGACGTTACAGCGATGTCGTTTGAGATGTTGCAGTGTGTAAAGCCAGCTTACAGGTCCGTGGAGTATGCCGGATATGGAGGGCTTTTTGGGGCTTATTAAATTGGTAATGAGGGAATGTGTTTGTGTTTTTTATTTCTAATAAAGGATTTTTTCATGTGTGTGTTTATTTACTATAACTTACAGATGAATCATGGAGGGTGTCTCATAGACGCCTGACATGATTAATCTAGGATTTAGTGGCAGCTATGGGCTGCCATTAACTCCTTATTACCCCGATTTGCCAACGCACCAGGGCAAATCGGGAAGAGCCGGGTACAGTCCCAGAACTGTCGCATATAATGTATGCGGCAATTCTGGGCGGCTGCTGGCTGATATTGTTAGACTGGGGGGCTCCCCATAACGTGGATCTCCCCATCCTGAGAATACCAGCCTTCAGCCGTATGGCTTTATCTGGCTGGTATTAAAATTGGGGGGGACCGCACGCCATTTTTTTTAATTATTTATTTATTTATTTCACTGCACAGTATAGACCCGCCCACCGGCTGCTGTGATTGGGTGCAGTGAGACACCTGTCACTCAGCGTGGGGGCGTGTCTCACTGCAACCAATCATAGGCGCCTGTGGGCGGGGAAAGCAGGGAATACGAGATTGTTTAATGAGCGGCCGGCTTTTTCAAAATAGTAAAAGCCGCCGGAGCAGTGTGAATGCCGTGCAGCACCGCGCCGGAGATCAGGGATCGGTGAGTATGAGAGACGGCAGCTAACTTCAGTCACTCAGGGGATTAGCGGTCACCGGTGAGCCCTTCACCGGTGACCACTAATCAGGACGCGGCACAGACAGAGCCGCAGCATGACAATGAAGTCGGGTTAAGTTCACCCGAGTTCATTCTGATTGTGCGGCTCTGTCTGTGTCTGCTGTCATCTGCCATTCAGCTCTGCTACATGGCTGTCTGTGTCTGCTGTCAGCGGCCATGTAGCAGCGCTGAATGGCAGATGACATAGTAAAAAATACGCATTACACACGCATTACACACGCATTACACACGCTAGTAAAATCATTAATTTATTCAGAAATAGCATCGCACTTGCGTTGCACTCGCACCTAACGTGAACTAAAATCAGCCGAGTTTTTTTCAGCCCAGTCGGACCGATTTTACTCGCATAGATGTGTTTCCACCCTTACCGACATTTGGTGAGAAATTCATGTCAAAAGAAAACAGAAATCTATTTACTTAGAAAATTGATTGATTGAATAGTTTTTTCACTCGCTGTATGTGTTTACTTGAGTGTGAACACATAATTAAATAATTAATAGGGATCCGTTTGGGATCCAAAATAGTTTTGGGTGAGCAGTGACAAATGACCGAGATCACCAAAAAGAGCCAGACTGTTCATCACTAGAAAGGAGCTATGAATGAGACTAAAATGTAACAGGCTTCCTTTATCAAAACTGCCTAAGGCTATGTGCCCACGGCACTATGTACCCGCGAATATATCCACAGGTACATCCGCAGGTTTCCTGTAGAAGCTCCCCGTAATCCGCAGCTATCCATTGCTGCGGGATTCCAGCGAAACAGTTGCGGTAAACCTGCGGACATTCGTGCGACTTACCTGCGGAAGTCCCGGCCTCTATCTCCATAGTGGAGGGCTGGTATTTCCGCAGCTATTTCCGCAGGAATAATTGACATGCAGTTATGTGCGGCTGCGGGACATCCGCAGCATATTCTGCGGCCGCACATAAAGCAGCATGGACACAGCACTCCCCATGTCCCATAGGATAACATGGGGAGTGTCTGTACTTGCTAAAACCTGCAGATTTATCTAGAAAACCCAGTTAAATACGCAGGTTTTCCGCGGCAAATTCCACGGTTACAGAGTCTCGTGGACACATAGCCTAACAACTAATTATATATTTTGTTTTTACAGAGCAGTAAAAGAAGCTAAACTTAAAGGACTACTACAGCCCCCTGTCTTATACTCATCCACTGCCATCTTCATCTTATTCAGGCATTGCTCCTTACATTGAGTGCCTATGGTGTAACTTCTGGCAAGTCATGAGTTATGGGCACTTTATGGTGCCACGTGACTGGATCAGCGCTGAAAAAGGATGAAGACAGTGGCAGGTGAGTATAATATAGGGGGCAGGGGACAAAAATTTAAAGCGCCACTCCAGCTCTGAAAAAAACTACGGCTAGAGTAGTGCTTTAACCACTTACCGACATAGAATGTGCCGGTATATTATATGTCAGCTCCGTGACTTTGATGCTGGATGACACACATCTTTAACTGCACATGTCAGTTGATCTGATCAGTAAACATGTACCTCTAACAGTTACGGGTGGCAGTGGCGTAGCTAGGGTTCCAAGGGCTCTGGTGCAAAATTTGGACCTGGGCCCCCATACACCAACACTCAGGGTACGAGACAATTACACAGATACTTGAGGTATGGGATAATTAAACGACTAATGACACCGACACTCGGCTCTGTCAGCACCTAGCTTTCCCATGCTCTGAAATCCCTCTATCAGCATCCAGCTTTCCTATGTTCTGATATCCATCTTGTCCTCGGCATCCTGCTTTCCCATGCTTTGCTATACATCTTGCCCTCAGCATCCAACTTCCCCATGCTCTGTAATACATCTTTACCTCAGCACTCAGCTTTTCCATGGTCTGCTATACAGCTTTATCTCAGCACCCAGCTTTCCCTTGATAGCAGAGCATGGAAAAGCTGGATGATGAGAGAAAGATGTTTAGCCCAGTATGGAAAAGCTGGGTGCTGAGGGAAAGAGCCTTGTTCACCCAGCTTTCCCATTCCATGCTTGAATCTTTGTCCCCCATCCTTGTATATATGTCTCCATCCTGCTACATATGATCCCCATCACACCACACACTTAAAAAAAATCTAATAATTATACTCAACTTCCCTCTGCTGCCCCGATGAGTGGTGCTTCTTCTGATACAGTTTTTCCACATGCACTCATATACCTCTACAGAGAAACACAGGGTGTATACTGTACGTACACTATTACAGGCATAGTATTCTGTGCACAATATTACATTTACTGTATACCATATACAAACTTATATACAAAACAAACTATTATATTCATTATATGCCAACTTCTATACACTATATACTACCCACATACACACTATATACTACCTACAAGCACACTCATACACACTATATAACACCTACATGCACACTATATACTACCCAGATACACATTAATATACACTATATACTACCCACATATACACTATATACTAGCCACATACACACTCATGTACGCTATATACTAGCCACATACACACTCATATACACTATATACTACCCATATATATATTATATATTAGCCACATACAGTTAGGTCCAGAAATATTTGGACAGTGACATAAGTTTTGTTATTTTAGCTGTTTACAAAAACATGTTCAGAAATACAATTATATATATAATATGGGCTGAAAGTGCACACTCCCAGCTGCAATATGAGAGTTTTCACATCCAAATCGGAGAAAGGGTTTAGGAATCATAGCTCTGTAATGCATAGCCTCCTCTTTTTCAAGGGACCAAAAGTAATTGGACAAGGGACTCTAAGGGCTGCAATTAACTCTGAAGGCGTCTCCCTCATTAACCTGTAATCAATGAAGTAGTTAAAAGGTCTGGGGTTGATTACAGGTGTGTGGTTTTGCATTTGGAAGCTGTTGGTGTGACCAGACAACATGCGGTCTAAGGAACTCTCAAATGAGGTGACGCAGAACATCCTGAGGCTGAAAAAAAAGAAAAAAATCCATCAGAGAGATAGCAGACATGCTTGGAGTAGCAAAATCAACAGTCGGGTACATTCTGAGAAAAAAGGAATTGACTGGTGAGCTTGGGAACTCAAAAAGGCCTGGGTGTCCACGGATGACAACAGTGGTGGATGATCGCCGCATACTTTCTTTGGTGAAGAAGAACCCGTTCACAACATCAACTGAAGTCCAGAACACTCTCAGTGAAGTAGGTGTATCTGTCTCTAAGTCAACAGTAAAGAAAAGACTCCATGAAAGTAAATACAAAGGGTTCACATCTAGATGCAAACCATTCATCAATTCCAAAAATAGACAGGCCAGAGTTAAATTTGCTGAAAAACACCTCATGAAGCCAGCTCAGTTCTGGAAAAGTATTCTATGGACAGATGAGACAAAGATCAACCTGTACCAGAATGATGGAAAGAAAAAAGTTTGGAGAAGAAAGGGAATGGCACATGATCCAAGGCACACCACATCCTCTGTAAAACATGGTGGAGGCAACGTGATGGCATGGGCATGCATGGCTTTCAATGGCACTGGGTCACTTGTGTTTATTGATGACATAACAGCAGACAAGAGTAGCCGGATGAATTCTGAAGTGTACCGGGATATACTTTCAGCCCAGATTCAGCCAAATGCCGCAAAGTTGATCGGACGGCGCTTCATAGTACAGATGGACAATGACCCCAAGCATACAGCCAAAGCTACCCAGGAGTTCATGAGTGCAAAAAAGTGGAACATTCTGCAATGGCCAAGTCAATCACCAGATCTTAACCCAATTGAGCATGCATTTCACTTGCTCAAATCCAGACTTAAGACGGAAAGACCCACAAACAAGCAAGACCTGAAGGCTGTGGCTGTAAAGGCCTGGCAAAGCATTAAGAAGGAGGAAACCCAGCGTTTGGTGATGTCCATGGGTTCCAGACTTAAGGCAGTGATTGCCTCCAAAGGATTCGCAACAAAATATTGAAAATAAAAATATTTTGTTTGGGTTTGGTTTATTTGTCCAATTACTTTTGACCTCCTAAAATGTGGAGTGTTTGTAAAGAAATGTGTGCAATTCCTACAATTTCTATCAGATATTTTTGTTCAAACCTTCAAATTAAACGTTACAATCTGCACTTGAATTCTGTTGTAGAGGTTTCATTTCAAATCCAATGTAGTGGCATGCAGAGCCCAACTCGCGAAAATTGTGTCACTGTCCAAATATTTCTGGACCTAACTGTACAAACTCATACACTACATACTAGCCACATACACACTTATTTATGCTATATACTAGCCATATACACACTCATATACTCTATATACTAGCCACATACACACTCATACACTATATACTAGCCACATACACACTGATATACACTATATACTAGCCACCTACACACTGATATGCACTATATACTACCCACATAAACATTATATATTTATATATTAACCACATACACATTCATACACTATATACTAGCCACATACACACTTATATTTGCTATATACCAGCCATATACACACTCATATACTCTATATACTAGCCACATACACACTCATAAACACTATATACTAGCCACACACACACTGATTATACACTATATACTAATCACATACACACTGATATACACTATATACTTGCCACATACACACTAATATACACTATATGCTATCCACATACACACTGATATACACTATATACTAGCCACATACACACTGGTATATGCTATATACTAGCCACATACACACTGATATACACTATATACTAGCCACATACACACTGATATACACCATATACTAGCCACTTACACACTGATATACAGTCATATGAAAAAGTTTGGGGACCCCTAATAATGTTAACCTACAATTTGAGTCTTTGCAACAGCTATTTCAGTTTCATATATCTAATAACTGATGGACTGAGTAATATTTCTGGATTGAAATGAGGTTTATTGTACTAACAGAAAATGTGCAATCCGCATTTAAACAAAGTTTGACCGGTGCAAAAGTATGGGCACCTCAACATAAAAGTGACATTAATATTTTGTAGATCCTCCTTTTGCAAAAATAACAGCCTCTAGTTGCTTCCTGTAGCTTTTAATGAGTTCCTGGATCCTGGATGAAGGTATATTTGACCATTCCTGTTTACAAAACAATTCCAGTTCAGTTAAGTTTGATGGTCGCCGAGCATGGACAGCACGCTTCAAATCATCCCACAGATTTTCAATGATATTCAGGTCTGGGGACTGGGATGGCCATTCCAGAACATTGTAATTGTTCCTCTGCATGAATGCCTGAGTAGATTTGGAGCGGTGTTTTGGATCATTGTCTTGCTGAAATATTCATCCCCTGCGTAACTTCAACTTCGTCACTGATTCTTGCACATTATTGTCAAGAATCTGCTGATACTGAGTTGAATCCATGCAACCCTCAACTTTAACAAGATTCCCGGTGTCGGCATTGGCCACACAGCCCTAAAGCATGATGGAACCTCCACCAAATTTTACTGTGGGTAGCAAGTGCTTTTCTTGGTATGCCGTGTTTTTTTGCCTCAATGCATAACGCCTTTTTGTATGACCAAACAACTCAATCTTTGTTTCATCAGTCCACAGGACCTTCTTCCAAAATGTAACTGGCTTGTCCAAATGTGCTTTTGCATACCTCAGACGACTCTGTTTGTGGCGTGCTTGCAGAAACGGCTTCTTTCGCATCACTCTCCCATACAGCTTCTCCTTTTACAACGTGCGCTGTATTGTTGACCAATGCACATTGACACCATCTGCAGCAAGATGAAGCTGCAGGTCTTTGGAGGTGGTCTGTGGATTGTCCTTGACTGTTCTCACCATTCTTCTTCTCTGTCTTTCTGATATTTTTCTTGGCCTGCCACTTCTGGGCTTAACAAGAACTGTACCTGTGTTCTTCCATTTCCTTACTATGTTCCTCACAGTGGAAACTGACAGTTTAAATCTCTGAGACAACTTTTTGTATCCTTCCCCTGAACAACTATGTTGAATAATCTTTGTTTTCAGATCATTTGAGAGTTGTTGTGATGAGCCCATGATGCCACTCTTCATAGGAGATTCAAATAGGAGAACAACTTGCAAGTGGCCACCTTAAATACCTTTTCTCATGACTGGATACACCTGCCTATGAAGTTCAAAGCTCAATGAAGTTACAAAACCAATTTAGTGCTTTAGTAAGTCAGTAAAAAGTAGTTAGGAGTGTTCAAATCAAGAAATTGATAAGGGTGCCCATACTTTTGCACTGGTCAAATTTAGTTTAAATGCGGATTGCACATTTTCTGTTAGTACAATAAACCTCATGTCAATCCAGAAATATTACTCAGTCCATCAGTTATTAGATATATGAAACTGAAATAGCTGTTGCAAAAACCCAAATTGTTATAAAGAAAAAAGGTTAACATTAATAGGGGTGCCCAAACTTTTTCATATTACTGTACACCATATACTACCCACATACATACACACTATTACATGTACTTACCTATGCTGAAGTCAGTCTCCAGCATAAGCGGGGCCTTCACATCCCTGCCCCATCACAGGGCAGCAGCCATGACCAGTGAAGTCTCTGGTCTGCAGAAAATGGAGGACACAGCACAGAGCAGGACTGGAAGCTGAGCTGCCCCTGTCACAGGTTCTGCTGATATAGCTGTCATGTCCTCCTTCCTCTCCCTCTGCTCTCAGCCTCAACTGCTTCCAGTGACAAGAGGGAGGGAAAGGAAGGGACTGCACTGAGCACTAGGTTCCCTGCAGCTCACAATGGCAGCAGTACCACAATCCACACACTGTAGATGCCAGTAATGCTTCAGGGCCAGTGAGCTAGAGGTCACAGGCAGGAAGAGGCTGGAGGGGGTGGAGCCAAGCACTGCCTAGCCACTTGTATTAACACTAGTACAGGAACAGCGCAGCTTCTCGCTCACTGAGTGGAGCCGGTTGCCTCCCTGCAGGGCTGGCGCCGGGCCCCTAACCTGCCGGGCCTGGTCGCAGTCGCGACCTCTGCAACCGTGACTGTTACGCCCCTGGCGGGTGGATTGGAGATTTGCCCACTTATGTAAACTAGTTAAATCCACCTGTCAATTTCTGATAGCAAGATTTAATGCTTGCCGGTGGGGACTGTGTCATTCCCCTCTCCCATCGGCAGCCCCATGACACGATCGTGGGATGCTGATGGGTTGTTGTGACAGCCAGGGGTCAGTTGATGACACCTTTGTCTGTCATAATTAACCTCCTGTGTACACCCTGGCTGCATGCCAGCATTCATATGAAGTCAACATTTCTGCTGTACAAAGCAGTCCTGATGCACTCCTCTGTACAGCACAAGTGATTGGATGATTGCAGCTTTAAGTCCCCTAAGGGGACTAGCAAATACAATAAAAAGAAGACAAAAACGTTTTAACAAATTTGAAAAAAATTTAAAAAAACCACAAAAGTTCAAATCCTCCCCCTTTTGCCCCATTAAAAATAAAACAATAAAAAAAGAAAAAATACACATAATTGGTGTTGCCACGTTCAGAAATGCTCAATCAATCAACATATAACTTACATTAAACCAATCGTTAAAGGGTGTAATTAGAAAAAAAAAAAAATGCCAGAATTATGGTTTTTTGGTCACTGCAACATTGCAATAAAATGCAACACATCACATCTACATCAAAATAGTATAATTTTAAATGTTTTAGAAAAAAAAAAAAATAAGCCCTCACACAGCCCCAGATCCCGAAAATGACAACATTACGGGTCTTAGAAATAAATACCAAAAGTGCCTTTTTTTGGACAAATTGCTGAATATTTTTTCACCACTTAAATAAAATCAAAAACTATATATGTTTGGTATCTACAAACTCGCACTGACTTGTGGAATCTTATTACCATGTCAGATTAAACATATAGGGAACATAATAAATAAAAAAAATAAATAAAAGACCATTGTGGAATTGAAATTTTTTTGCAATTTCACCGCACTTGGATTTTTTTCCCGTTTTCCAATACAATATGGGGCAGAATGAATGGTGTCATTCAAAAGTATAACTCAACCCAAGAAAAAAGCCCTTATGTGGCTATATTGAAAATCAAAAAAGTTATGGCTCTTGGAAGAAGGGGAGGAAAAAATGAAAGGCCAAACACTGAAAATCGCCACCACGGGAAGGGGTTAGGCTCTTATTGGGAGCAATGGACTATGAGTTCAGTTTCCCATAAAAATGTTTTGATAAATAAGGCCCAATACATCCAACAATCAATTACCTATCACTTGTCATGTACAATGAAACTGTAAAATAAAAAAGGAACATACGGAATTGTTCGGAGATGTTTTTAACTGTTCTTTTCCTTGATTATCTAATTTTGGCATTAAGGAATTATAGATAGGAAGCTGCATTTACATAGCTTACTGCGCGGTATGTTCTGCCTTCTGTTGCTGACCCCTCTTTGTTGTTTACTCCAGAGCAGAGGAAGACATCTAATAGAAGATTAATTAATGAAGGATTATCCAAGTCCTTTACCTAATATATTGCCTTGAATGCTTTGTTGCGAAGGGCAGCTGGCACTTGCAGAGATATTGTTAGCATATTGATAAAACAGATCACGTCTAAAACCAAACCATATGCAAACCTTATAGAATTTTGTTCCTTTGTAAACAGATACATGAAATTCTAGAGGTTTTGCTTTCTCCGAGATGAAAAAGAAATGGGGAATTAGTCAACACAAAGAAGATGAATTGTTGGGGATGAATTCTAGTAGGCTGTCCAACAAAGAGCTACAGTATATTTACAAATCACTATTCATGATGCTGTATGACAAAACTATCCATCGCCTTTATCTGTAATGGATGGGTCTTGAGGCTTTCAAGTCTACAGCCACCATTGTCGGTGAGTCATATGAAGAATATAATGTCTGCTCTTGTCTTGTTTTCTGTAGTGGTCTCTCTGTTCAGGATATTCACTTTAATTCCCATTTAAAAAAAAAAGAATAAAAAAAAGAGATAAAGCTTTCTTCATCTAGTGTAATTTTTGGATCTGTCTTGCGTTAAGTAATCGGGGATTTAAGTTGTATTATATTGTAGCAATAGCCATGATGTAGCCAGACATAGTATTCCACTGCACTTCATAAAAGGATTTTTCAACATTAATGTTTGCTGATTTCTGGACTTACTTCGACAGAAATATACACACATCGGATTACATTGGGATATAATTACATCATGGTTATTGACATTATGAAGAAAGAAAAGGGTTGATTGAAGTTTCGCATATCCAGGAATCTTAAGAAGAAATCAGGCATCTCCATTCATTTAGTATTACAATAACTTTGCTCCTCCTGTCTCAAGACCTTCATCATTCAGCATAGAGATGCTTGGACTTGGCTACACCTGCTCTTCCATATCCGATGATACAAGACATTTTCAAAAATAAAAATATTCATTATGACTAGAAATTGGATAAGATGAAAAAGTCAGATTTAGGCCTTGTGCGCACTAGGCGTTTTTGCCGCATTTTTAGCGGCGTTTTTTACCGCGATTTTGTGCTGAAAACGCAGTGACATTGCTTCCCCAGCAATGTCTATGGGTTTTCATAAGTGCTGTCCGCACACAGCATTTTTTTGTAGCTGCGTTTTTGTGGTGACCACAAAAATGCAGCATGTCAATTATTTCTGCGTTTTTCACTGCGTTTTTCACCCATTGAGTTCAATGAGATGTTCAACAACGCAATGAAAAACGCATATAGCCGCGTTTCTATGACTAAAAACGCAGCTATAAACGCAATGGGTGGGCAGTAAAGTGACGTGTACAGGAAGAGGATTCCTTCTGTTGGTAAACACAGAAGCATGAATCCTCCCGGTACCGTCACCGCTGCGTCCACCTCCCGTCCTGTGCATGTCAGCTCCGTGCGGCGCAATGTCTGGGCGGGAGGTGGAGGCAGCGGCGAAAACAAAAGTGAACAGTAGAAAAAAAAAAATGTCATATATACTCACCTGTCTGCAGACTCCCGGTGCCATGCCCGCTCCCAGCCCCTGTCTCGATACCGCCGCTCTGGCTGTGTGCAGTCTCCCCGGGGCAGGACCTTGCTTGCAGGACCTGGCGGTGGATCACCTGATGCAGTCACCTGACGCATCAGCTGATCGTAGTCTCGCCGACTTTTTCGCGCCCGGCCGGCTATCAGCTGATCCTGCCGTCAGGGGACTTCATCAGCTGATTACCGGCAGCTCCAGCAGCGATCGGACAGGATCAGACTCCTGTCCAATCGATCGCTCCAGGAGCTGCCGGTAATCAGCACAGCACATAAGTGAGTATTATTTTTTTTTTCTACTGATGCATCAGATGATTGTATAATCGGCTTTTATACAATCAGCTGATGTATGATGTGATTCACGTCCTTTAACCTGACACATCATCTGATCGCTTTGCCTTCCAGCAAACCGATCAGATGATATTGGATCCGGATTGGACGGCGCGGGACCCTAACCCAGGATTACTGCGGAGGGGGGGTTCTTTATTTCAATAAAGATGGAGTCACTAATTGTGTTGTGTTTTTATTTCTAATAAAAATATTTTTCTGTGTGTTGTGTTTTTTTTTTTATCATTACTAGAAATTCATGGTGGCCATGTCTAATATTGGCGTGACACCATGAATTTCGGGCTTAGGGCTAGCTGATAATATACAGCTAGCCCTAACTCCATTATTACCCAGCTAGCCACCCGGCATCAGGGCAGCTGGAAGAGTTGGATACAGCGCCAGAAGATGGCGCTTCTATGAAAGCGCCATTTTCTGGGGTGGCTGCAGACTGCAATTCGCAGTGGGGGTGCCCAGAAAGCTTGGGCACCCTGCACTGTGGATTCCAATCCCCAGCTGCCTAGTTGTACCCGGCTGGACTCAAAAATTAGGCGAAGCTCACGTCATTTTTTTTTTTTAATTATTTCATGAAATTCATGAAATAATTAAAAAAAAAGGGCTTCTCTATATTTTTGGTTCCCAGCCGAGTACAAATAGGCAGCTGGGGGTTGGGGGCAGCCCGTCCCTGCCTGCTGTACCCGGCTAGCATACAAAAATATGGCGAAGCCCATGTCATTTTTTTTTTCTTTTTGGGCAAAAAACTGCATACAGTCCTGGATGGAGGATGCTGAGCCTTGTAGTTCTGCAGCTGCTGTATGCTCTCCTGCATACACTAGTGAATGGAGGATGCTGAGCCTTGTAGTTCTGCAGCTGCTGTCTGCTCTCCTGCATACACTAGTGAATGGAGGATGCTGAGCCTTTTAGTTCTCCAGCTGCTGTCTGCTCTCCTGCATACACTAGTTCTGCAGCTGTCTGCTCTCCTGCATACAATGAACATTTTGAAGAAGGAAATGACATCAGACCTTTTTTTTTTTTTTTTTCATCAACAATCTTTAATGGCATTGTGCACTGATTAAAAACGCAGTGAGCAAAAACGCAGCAAAAAACGCACCAAATCGCGGCAAAAACGCATGCATTTTTGTCGCGTTTTTTAGCCGCGGGTGCGTTTTTTGAGACAAAAACGCACTTACAAACGCAGCGTGAAAAAAACGCCTAGTGCGCACATACCCTTACTTCTTTATAATAAGCTGTTCACTTTTACAAACATTTTCATTTGACATAGCGTCACACTTGGCTGTGAGTATTTTTTGGCTAGGATGTGGGTGGCTATCTTATTTCCATTAAATTATCAAATTTTTCTTGTTCAGCCTTTTTCTTACATGCGCCAAATATTGTAATTTTCGACGTTCTCATTTTTTACACAATGGATTTAATAGTGTATGAAAACTTATTATCCAGCTCTATGTCTTCACTTTCATACAGATTTTCGAGTGAAAGCTGTGAAAAGTATAATGTTCCTAGCGGAGAATACAATTTCATCATACACACTGCCATGAAAAAGTATTCATGCCCATGAAGTTTTCCACATTTTTTCACATTATATCCTACAAACTTAAATGTATATTGTTCATATTTTAAGTGATAAACCAACAAAAAGCACCAATTATTTGTGAATTGCAAAGAAAATGATACGTTTTTTAAATATTTTAAAACCAAATGAAAATTCTGATATACAATTGTATTCAGCCACACCCCCTCCTGAGTCGATACTTTGTAGGACCACCTCTATCTGCAATTAATGCTGCAAGTCTTTTGTGGTATGTCTGTACCAGCTTTGCACATCTAGAGGCTAAAATTTTTGCCCATTGTTCCTTGCAAAATAGCTCTAGCTCAGTTAGATTGGATGGAGAGCTACTGTGAAGAGCAATTTTCAGATCTTGCCACATATTCTCAATGGGATTTAGGTCTAGACTTTGACTTGGCCATCATTCACACACAAGAATATGCTTTGACCTAAATTGTTTCATTGTAGTTCTAGCAGTATGTTTAGGGTTGTTGTCCTGCCCATAGGTGAACCTATGCCCCAGTCTCAAGTCTTATGCAGCCTTTAACAGGTATTCCTCCAGGATTTCCCTGTATTTAGCTCCATCCCTGTTCCCATCAACTCTTACCAGCTTCCTGTCAGTATTGAAGAAAAGCATCCACACAGTATGATGCTGCCACCACCAGATATGAGATAATGTTTTCAGGATGATATACAATGTTTGTTTTCCACCACACATAGCGTTTTGCATTTTGCTGAAAAAGTTCTACTTTGGTTTTATCTGACTAGATCACTTTCTTACTCATGCAAGCTGTGTCCCCAATATGGCTTTTTTTCAAAATGCAAATGGACTTCTTTCTAGCTTGCATTCAAATATGGCCTTTTCCTTGTATCTCTTCCATAAAGGCCAGATTTGTTTAGTATACGTGTGAACAGATACTCCCACCTGACTTGTGGATCTCTGCATCTCCTCCATAGGGACCTTGAGAGCCTTGGCAGCTTCTGTGGCACCACAGTGGTCCTGAGATCCACAGTGGCGTTTTCATCATCACTGGGAGCAATGCCATGCTTGGAAACAGTGGGGAAATCTCTGCCAGGTACACTAACATGCAACACCACATCATCCTCCAGGCCAGTAGGGGGAGCTCATAACCTGTGTTGAAGGGAGCCTCTCTGGAAATACTGACTTGGAGGAGGGATTAGGGAGCAACAGGAAGCCAGACCTCAGAACAGTAGTACAGAGCAAAGAGAACGGTCGCTGTCTGAGAGCTGCTGCACAGCTCTCCAGGACCGAGCGCATAGAGCGGGACACCGGCATTCCAGGATACTGGGTGCTAATGGTCCAGGAGTAACGCCGGAGGGAAGAAGGGTTCCCCTCCTCTGGCCCTCCTAAAATCTAGAGGCAAAGTGGCAAGAAAGAGCCCGCGGTCACTGCTACAGAGTAAGCTTGCGCTACTCATCAGATGGAAGACTTAACAAATTTAGAAAAAGGGACCCTGTGCAGCTTCAGGCCACAGCGACTTACAACTGCGCATAGAAGGAGGCTTATACCGACCGCATAGAGAGAAACTCCCATGCTGCTTCCAGGCTAACCGGACCACAAACTCCTGGACGTCACCGGATACCAGTAAAAGGTAAAAGGAGATTCCAACCTGTGTCATCCAGTTCTTGTCGTCACCGTCAGCCCTACACCACCCAACGCATTACTCCGTTCCACTGTCATCCTATCCCTGGGGCCTAGCTTCACCTGCGGGAAGCAAATCTGCCCTAGCTGCAGAGACATCCACCCCAGAGGACAGCAACAGCAGCGACAGCTGTTACCTGGCCGCATACCGCAGGTGGCATCACAATCATCTAAAGACTTTCCTTTCTACCACCCTCCAACCTCCTTTCTGTATGCCTAGGGATCATGAAACCGGGTCAAGCCACACCGTGATGACGCAGAGGATCTGCACCACTGGCCAAGCAACGGGACAGATTAACCCCTTCGACCCCAGGGCGCTACACTTCTCTAATTAGTGCTCTACTTGCTTGAGATGTCAGTTTAGGCTATGTCTTCTTAGGTTTTCAGTTGTGCTGTATTCCTTCAAGTTTTGGATGATGGATTGAACAGTGTTCTATGACATGTTCAGAGCTTGGGCTATTTTTTTATAACCTAACCTTGCTTTTCTATTCTCCACAACTTTATCCCTGACCTGTCTGGTGTATTCCTTGGTTTTTATGATGCTGTTTGATCCCTAATGTTATCAAACAAATCTCTGAGACTTTTGAGGAATAGTTATAGTTATAAAGAGTATAAATTACACACAGCTGGACTAAATTACTAATTAGGCAGCGTCTGGAGGCAATTGGTCACTCAGGATTTTATTTAGAGGTTGCCAACTACAGGGAATGGAATACAAATGCACCTCACAATTTTCAGATTTTAATTATTAAAATATTTAGAAAACCATGCATTATTTCCTTTACACGTCACATATAATTGCTATTTAGTTTTGTATTTCCCATATTAACACAATAAAATGCATTTGTTTGTGGGTGTAACATGAAAAAATGTGAATACGTTCACGGGACATAAATACATTTTCATGGCACTCGTACACCAATAGTAAAGTATCTGGGTTCTGTTTTTAGAACCTTACAAAGAGTAGTTCTTTGAAATTAAATATAAATTATCAAACTTAAAGGGAATCTGCCATCAGGTTTTTCCAACCTAATATATGAGCAGTACGGCCAGAGATACTAATTTCAGCAATGTGTCACTTACTGGACTGCTTGGTGTAGTTTTGCTAAAATTACTGTTTAATCAGCAGTAGATTATTATTAGAAGACTACTTGGCATGCTGCCAGGTAGTCCAGCATATTCATGAACTCTGTATAACTGCTAGATCTACAGCAGAGAAACATTGATTTTAGCCAAATTACATCAAACAGCCCAGTAACTGACACATCGCTGGAATAAGGGTCTATGTCTCTCTACATTATGCTGCCCTCAGATGAGGTAACAAAAACCTGTAGAAAGATTGCCTTTAACAACAGAGAAGTTTAACAAGATGTTACAAGACTATCCTTTGGCAGTCAGATTGGATGTGGTCCAACACTCTACTGATCAGATGGCTGAATGGGCTGCATTACTTTAGCCGAAAAGAAACCAGGCACCAAGTGGCATCAAATTTGTAATCCTAGATAACCATTTTATGGTGGGTTTCACATGCCCTGTAGTCATCTGTTATCACGGACCCGTTAGAGATCTGTTTAAAAAAAAGTTGTGCAAACACAACTTTTTTGTCTGTTGTTAAATAACAGATGTTGTCTGGATCTGTTTTTAAAATGTGGTGCCTATGGACAATGGATCTGTTAATGGATTGCTATTGGTTGGGCTAAAAATAAAATGGTAGCGGGGTTAGTTGTCACTGCTGACACATCAGAGACAGGGAACAGTTCTGCAGTCCCCCCTCCAATGTGGTATCCCAACAATGCAATTTCCCCTCAAATTTCTCCATTTTTGGCAACCCCCAGAATAAACATTGATGTCACTAATTTTGCCCCTTTTCAGTTTTTCCAAATTTTTGTCATCCAAGAGTTCTAGAACTTATTGTCCATCAAATAAATTTAGATGCCCATCAATATATTTCCCAAAAACCTACATCCTTCAATTCTCATTCTTGGATCAACACTAATGTCCCTGAAATACAACATATAAAACATTTAGGGGCATTACTCCCCAACATGCACCCTTGTATTTGCCACTGTCATGACACGATGCCAACATGAAGCCCTATTGAGTTTTCTCCATTTTAGTGCTAATTCCCAAACCCACCCAAGAAATGACCCCAATTATGATCACCTTAACAAATTGAGACCTCTAATTTCCCTCCTAAAAGACTTATTTTGAAATTTATAAAATATTTATATTGATGAGTCCTTAATGAGTTATAAGGGCCGTCTGTCATTTTACCAATTTATCCCCTGTAAGCGTTCAAATTATACGAAATGTGCAACAGCAGAAGTGGGTATGTGTCACCCTGGACAAGCCAGGGGCCACAGGTAACAACACCACCACACCCCACACTCCCTGTAGGCACATCGAAGTCAAAACACAAAATCCTTGTTGCCCTCCCCAGGGGCTGATGTCCACACCAGGGGGTGGAGCCAGGCGGTTGGTCTCCACCCACCAAGGAGTTCACAGTCCTGGAGGCGGGAAAACCAAGCAGAACAGTTAGAGTTAGAGTTTGGAGGAGGAAGTGAGAGGAGCTGAGTGGTAGAGGAGCAAGTGTGAGGAGAAAAGTAGCAAGCAACTGACTGACAGAGTCCGGGTGTGTGGCCCGGACAGAACAGCAAGGTTGGCAGACGGTGGTGACCGTCTGCAGTGGAGGCTGATTGGAGTTTGCCGTAAGGACCGTGGACGGGTGGTGACCCGGCGGTACCGGACCGGTATACGAAGAGAAGCCAGCACCATTGGCAGGGGCCTTTCGGATCCCGGCAAGGCTTGGAGTCGCTGTGAATTTGCCAAATCCGTCAGTGAAGGGGACCTCCGGGGTCTCCAAACAGTCAAGTCCCGATAGAAGGCAACCGTGAAGGGGAGACACTGCCACCGCCAAGGGCAACCGTTTCCCAGGGCCAGCGCCTGTGGGCAAAAAGGGGCTCCTCCGGCCCATATCCAAGTTGGGGAGCGGGTTACCGGTGGGAGCCCATTGCTACCAACATTACACATAGGTGCAGGGAGAGACAGTCGCCACTAACCTACGGGGAAGAAGCAACCGCAGCCGTCTGGGGGACCCGTCCATCCAGCCGTGTGTTTTACCGAGAACTGTGTCATCGTCTCAGGCTGAGTGAGTACCTCCGTGCCGTGCGGCACAGCGTTGCCCCTGAGACCCTGCACCTCACCAGACCTCGCAACCTGCCTGCCATCCATCCCTACCCCATCACCGGGCCCCGGGACAACCAACCCCTACCCACGGAGGGGAGAAATAACAACTCAGCTGCTCCCTGTCACCGCTCTCGGGATCCCCGTTCAGAGCAGCGGTGGTGTCCACACAATCACCACAACCGTGGGTGGCGTCACGGACAATAAATCCCAAAAACTAATCCCCTTTTCACTCACGGGCGAGGAGCGCCGCTTGAGTCCCCGGGATCCGGCCCATCGCTCGAGCCACCGAGCAACGGCAGTAGCAGCCGGTCCCGAGCAGTGGGAGAGCGCAGCGTCCCCTCCTCCGCCCGCGACAGGTACACATGCATTTTTCTTATATACGAAGGTAGGAACCGCCAAATCAACCCACCAAACTGCTCCTAGACAATGGCATCCATGGTACAATTGTTTGGGACCTAAAGACACCATTTCTGGATAAAGGTAACCATGTGTACACAGACAATTACTATACAAGTATTCCTCTATACAAATCCCAGCACGCTGCAAATACAGGGGCATGTGAAACAGTTAGAAAAAAACGAGTAGGTTTTCCATTAAAGTTAGTGTCCAAACGTTTAGAGAAAGGGCCATCATTCTCACTGGCAAGTGGCCAACTACTTGCAGTGAAGTTAAATTACAGGAAGGACATATACATGCTCACCACCCTGCAATGCAACAGTGAATTCCTGAACTCTATCACTCACATACCCAACAAAAATTTGTTATTGTTATTGTTCAGACAAATTCCTGTCCACATTCCCACATCTGTATATTCCCGAATGTGGGCCACAAAAATGTTCTTGAAAAGTTAGGTCATCTTACAATGAATTCCAGGACTTGATCACTCACATACCAAACTATTGTTCAGACAAATCTTGCCCACATTAGTATACTCTCGAATGTGGACCCCACAAATGTTCTTGAAAAGTCAGGTCATCTGACAATGAATTCCAGAACTTAATCACTCACATAAACATTTTTTTTACCATCTATCTTAGGTTGACTGTTTTTATGACTATGTCTTGCTAGCTACACAAAACTTTTCTATGCATTGATATTACCTTTATATTTATATTGGTGATATGGGCATAATCATTTTATTGGAGGATCTCTAACAAGGATTTTAGACATGGGCTTTACTGAATGGTTCTAGTCGAACCTCCTGTACCAGAGAATACTTTTAGAATTCTGTAGGGGATTGGGTGTTTTGTATGCATAGCCTGTTATGGTGTACCACGTTGGATGGCACATTCGTCCACCATATAAGGATTGATGGGCTAAGCATGTTGTCTGACCAGTCTCTTTGAAAGTTAAACCTGTCGCTCTGCTGGCATTCTTTCATCTTTGGAACAACCTCAGGTTGGCCACATAGTTGACTACAATATCTTCCATATTTTGAAGATTTTTGCCCTTCACTCTAGTACAGTTTATTTTTCCTGCCACAATATAGGCAATCATGGGACAACTGTTAAGACCAAGTTTTGTAATCTGTAAATGTGTTTTTAGGGGCATGCCACCCTTTATGAGTAAATATTACTTGAAGGATTTTCTTGTTTGATAGGTCAACGTCTCTGTAAGCTTTGAATTGGTCCTGGAACTCCATCAATTTTACCTTGAAGATCAAATGGTGAACTATCTATTATAGGCACATGCGTGTGTCCAGTACTCACATTTGTGCCATATTGGATCTATTTCTGAACACTAAAAAACTAGTGCAACAGAATTTGAGGTGTTTCCCTCAGAACAGACAAAAAAATCATAAAAGGGAGTAAAAAAGAAATGTGAATTGTAATTTTTCAAACTTGTGTTGCCTTAACTGCATGAAAAATGGTGGTTTCAAACTACTCACCACCTCCCTAAATACATAAGAGTATATACTTTACAAAAAACACATTTATATGTTTTTATGTAGCTCTTGAACCAGACAGGCTCTGCAAATATGGCAGTCTATACCGAATAGAGACAAACTTGTGTTTCAAAATTCCAATATTGCTCCTTCCGTTCTGAGCCCTACCGTTTGTCCAAGCCACATCTTTTGACTACATTTGGAGTATTGGCACATTCTTTAGAAATTGGGTAACAAAATGAGGGGTCCACTTTTTAATGACCTAATGTTATCTAATTTCAGGATAGCCATCAATATTAAAGTCTCAGAAAATCCCTTTAAAGGTGTAGGATGAAAAGGCTTGGTAAGAGTGCAAAAGCTTTTTTAGAATCAAAATTCCTCAATAGCCTCTAAATGTTGCTGGCATCCTAAAACTACAATGAAATATCCCTCAGCATAGAACGTAAAAAACAATTAACATATTAAATAATGGCTAAAAGGTAAATTGAAAAACTTTATGATGTATCTTAATTTTTTTTTTCCTAAACAAAAAGTACACTTTTTTAGGGAAACAATTTTGTTTAAGGTGTTAGTGGACTTTCAGGTGACTCTTCAGAATATGCTGTCCTCTGTATGTAACATAATTTCTGGCTATTACTGACTTGCATTCTGGATTTTTAGCAGATTCTGCCTGATCACTAGAAGCAGTTTGTGCTTGCTACTTACAGTACCTGTCTCAACTCCAGCCACGTTGCTTCCCTCTATGCTAGTCTGCACTGGATCACTAATGACATCATATGTCATCAATGTGTGATGTCATCATACACGGCCTTTTAAGTCTGGTTCAGGGATATGATTCACGTAGTAATGAACTCACCTATCATGTGTTTTCCTGGGGTAAAGCCACATCCTACTTGGATCTGCTTAAGCTAAGAGTCTATTATTTTATTAGCTGCTTCAGGCAGCTGTCAAGGTACGAGCTAGTATTACCAACTTAGTCCTGTTTTTTCTAGTGATGCTACACCCTCAATTCAGCTGAATCAAGATACCTCAAAATGAATTCATCTCTGCTATTCCTCTTTCTGCTGCATGCTCAACTCTGCTGAATGAAGAATAATGAACTTGTCTCTGCTATTCCTGGTGCTGTCCACACCCTCAGCTCAGCTAAATAAAACTACCAGATAGTCCGCACATTTGGCTCTGCTGTATCTAGTGCTTCCAGCTCAGCTTATCCACCTGCCATTTTGCATGTCCAGCTTTAGTTGTTCACATGCTGTCTGGCAAGACTGCTAAATCATTGCCTTAAGGGTGCTTTACACGCTGCGACATCGCAAGCGTTCTCGTTAGCGATGTAACACGCCAGATCGCACATGTGACCGGCAAGAAAAATATGGAATAACGTTTGGAACACCATTCTAAGTCTGAACTGGGTGCAAAAACCTAAAAAAAATCACTATGGAGAGATAAGGGGCTCTATTGCATTGATCAATTCAGTAGCTAAATTTCTCTTGATTCATATGTTCATGGCAGTAATGCAGATTCCATTTTTCACATTTTCACTTCATATAGCTATTGGATTTTTCAAGTCAGTGTTCACACAGCAGTTTCTGCTATTCCATGTATTCCCCTTACATAGTCACTGGTGTGCATACCTTATCTCCCCACGGCAAGAAAAATATGACCTATGTGCGATCTCGGTAAATCTTATCTGCGATCTGGCGTGTCACATTGCTAACAAGATCACTAGTGATGTCACAGCGTGTATAGCACCCTTTAGGTCTGTGCTCCTCACTAACCTTAGAGAATCCAACTTAATAAGTGATCTCATAACTGTGCTTTTATGCTTTTTTTCTCTACATCTTCTGCCATCTTCTCTCTCCATAAACTTCTATAGGTAGAAGGTGGAATTTGATCCCGTAGTGCAGACAGATATATAGACAGTGATGAGCAGTTTTTTAAGCATGAATAATCTGTGCAGGAGACAAAATGGGAGTGAAAAGTGGAAAAAGAGACATTGTTCTATAATCTAATATATAAAGCTGAGTGTATGTGTGAGTGTATGTGTGTGTATGTGTGAGTGTGAGTGTGTGTGTGTGTGTGTGTGTGTGTGTGTGTGTATGTTTGTGTGTGTATGTGTGTGTGTGTGTATGTGTGAGTGTATGTGTGTGTATGTGTGAGTGTGTGTGTGAGTGTATGTGTGTCTATGTGTGAGTGTGAGTGTGTATGTGTGTGTGTGTTTGTGTGTGTGTGTGTGTGTATGTGTGTGTATGTGTGAGTGTATGTGTGTGTATGTGTGAGTGTGTGTGTGTGAGTGTATGTGTGTGTATGTGTGAGTGTGTGTGTGTGAGTGTATGTGTGTGTATGTGTGAGTGTGTGTGTGTGTGTGTGTGTGTGTGTATGTGTGTGTGTGTGTGTGTATGTATGTCCGCTAAAGGAACTGCATCATTGCATTTACAATCACAAAATTTTGCACAGCCACCTCATTTGACTCAGGGAACGTCATAGACTATGTTCCAAGCGAAAATTTCAACCCCACTTTTGTTAGTTATTCAACAAAAAAATACTTACTGTCTGGATGTATGAGGTAATATATTGCCTGTTTTGACAGATAGCCTGAATATTATCAGGTGGCCTATAGCAACAAATCACAGCTTTGCCTTTGCTACAGGTCATTATTAGGAGCTCTGACTGGTTGCTGGAGGCAACGAAGGACATTCTTAGTATAAGACAGCTTATGTGTCAGTTACTATGGTTTTAGTGGTGAGAGGGGGTGCGGGAGAGAGACAGAGAGTGAGGAAAAGTGAGAAAGTGGGGGAGGGAAAGTGTGAGAGAGGGAGAGTGGGAAAGTGGGAGAGAGAGTGGGAGAGACAGAGAGAGACTTAGTTACTGTCCTGGGCAATGGCGGGTACTACAGCTAGTTAGATGTATTACAAAGTTTCTTCCCTTCACTTGTACTGTTGATTTATGAAACAAAAGCATAGTTAATACTGAATTCAATATTACAAAATATAAAAATACATATTTAGCATTATTATACCTGTAACAACATAAAATAAGACTAACCTATTATTTATCTAATTAAGTGCTAACTAATTTGGTTACAAAAAACAATACAGTGGTACCTTGCTTAACGAGAACAATCCGTTCTGGGACTGTGCTTGTTAATCAAGTTACTCGTTCAGCAGAGCAAGATTTCCCATAGGAAATTATTACAATGCTGACGATCCGTTCCACAACTTCTAAAATGACCCATCCTGGTCCCCTATTCTGTCATTCCAAATATGCACAAACACACACAAACACACATGCACGCACACGCACATATTATATGCTCACCTTACCTTCCGTTCCATCACCGGTGTGCTGGGACTTGCTGTTCTCTGGTACGGGGCCGGGCTGTGTAACACGTTACCATAACGACGAGGCAGGAAATTCCCAGCCAGAGCAATGACGTCAAAGGCAGAGCCTCTGATTGGCCAGCGCTCTGCCTTTCATTAGCGATGACAGGAAGTTCCTCCCTCGTTGCTATGGATGCAGATACACAGCGTGGACTGGAGCGGAGCGGCGCACTACAGCACCCAGGAGGCCGGCGATGAAACGAAAGGTAAACATATTATGTTATATTTTATGCTCACCTTACCTTCCGTTTCATCGCAGGCCTCCTGGGTCTTGTAGTTCGCCGCGAGGACGTCGCGATGTACCCGGGAACTACAAGAACCATGAGGCCGGCGGTGGAACGGAAGGTAAGGTGAGCATAATACTGTATGTGTGTGCATGCATGTGTGTTTGTGTGTGTTTGTGCGTACATGTGTGTGTTTGTGTGGACTGCAAGTGCGGGTCAGAGTGTGGTGGATGGACGAAACCGGAAGAGTGAGCGGTGAGAATTTCACTCGTACAGCAAAGCTTTCTCGTAAAGCGGGTTACAAATTTACAGAAAGCTTTGCTTGTTAAGCGAAATTTCTCGTTAAGAGGGTTACTCGTTATGCGAGGTACCACTGTACTAATGAAAACAGTCTGTTCACCCAAACAGACCTCATAAAGCTAATGTACTACAGTCTCCTTGCAAAAAATCCTATGATTCTAAATGTTAAACGGGCTAATTTGGGATGAGATATATCTTGTTTGCGTTTTTATTAAGATTTTCATCTTTTCCCACCACCATTGTGGATGTCTGTGTTGTGGACATCTAATGCATGGAATGCACTTTTTATTCACTGCAATGAACAAGTGTAAAATCTGCACATTTACTTCTATGAACTTTTTACCTTTTCATCCCATGTAATTGAAAACATTTGGAAACTGCAATAAAACTAACTTTTACTTTGAAAGGGAAAGACATCTATGACACCAAATGTACAGATCATAAACTTAAAATGACCATTTAACCACACTCTGTTCTGCAAACTTGACCCTTATTGCTCACCATGGCAAATAAGTAAGGGATGCAGGTCCAGCAATGCAATACTTCCCTAATGTCTCATAAACATGCACTCTCAAGCTTATAATGAGATAGCTAGAAATGGAAATGTAGATGGGGACTTAATATTTCCTCCTTCCTCAGTGTCTTTTGTCTCCCGCTGCGTCTAGATGGCAGCTGTGCTGATTAAAATCATTTTTGATTCTCTGCTTTAGTATGTAAACTGTATCATTGCTATTTCTCCTTTACTGGTTTGTATACATTTCAACGGCTGTAATTCCAAGCGTAGTTTTATATAATGTTTCCCAGCAGGACTCAATAAAAGACATAAATATCACAGCCATTGACTGGGGAAACCTGATGCTGAGAATAAACGTTGGAATTAATGGCCTGTCGGGACTACTGGCGTGATGTGAACATTGAAAATATGATGCTTTAAGCCAAACATATGGGCAATTGCCATAAAAATAAAAATCTGTACCAAAATCAAAAGATTACTTGAATGGTAGGAGTCCATGTTAGATCCATGATGAAGTAACATAAAACATTCTTGTTCCTATTGTACTTGTAATGTCTGTACTATTTATGACACAATCTCTACATTTGTGTAAGGGAATATTCTGCTCAATATTAGTTTAGCTTTATACATTCTACATTCAATTCCCTAATGCTGAGATATCTTTACCTAGTAGCTTCAAAGGTTTCAAAACTTTACTGTGACATTTCAGGATATTTTAAAATATAAGGTTCAGTGAGGAAAATAAGTATTTGATACACTCTCAATTTAGAAAGTTTTCCGACCTACAAAAAATAGAGAGGTCTGTAGTTTTTATTGTATCTACACTTCAACTGTGATAGACAGAATCCAAAAAATAAAAATCCAGAAAATGTCATGGCATGATTTTTAAATAATTAATTTGCATTTTATCGCATAAAATAAGTATTAGATACAATAGAAAAATAGAAGTTAATATTTGGTAGAGAAACCTTTGTTTGCATTTACCGTATTTTTCGGATAATAAGACACACTTTTCTTCCCAAAAATTTGGGAGGAAAATGAGGGGTGCATCTTAAAATCCGAATATAGCTTACTGGGGGGGCTGTCTGTGCGGCGACCGGGTGCATTCAGGCGGCCAGGTGCCTGTGGCTGCGTGCGGGTGGCCGGGTGCTTGTGGCTGCGTGCGGGCTGCCTGGTGCTTGTTGGTGTCGGCTCCCTCTTTGTCCTGGAGGCCAGCTGCCTGTCTGTGCAGGTGGGCGGCCTGCTGGCTGCCACTCTGTGCGTGTCGGCAGGTGCCTGTGCGGACTGCGATGGCTGTGCAGTGAGTGTCCCAGTTCAAATGATGGCGCCGGGAGTCAGCGCATGCGCAGATGGAGCTCTTAGATGAGAGCTCCATCTGCGCATGCACTGCTCCTGGAGTCAGCACGTGTGCAGATGGAGCCCTTGGATGAGAGCTCCATCTGCGCATGCACCACTCCAGGCGCCATCATTTGAACCAGGACCGCGGACACTGGGACACTCACCGCACCGGCCTGCTCCACTACTGACCCACCACTGAAGTCGCCACTGACCCCACGGACCCACTGCTGCTGCCGCCACTGACACCACGGACCCGCCGCTGGTGCCACCCATGACCACCACCGCTACTGCTGCCACTGACCATCACTGCTGCTGCTGCCACAGACCCGCCGCTGCTCCCAGCACAACCGCTGCCTCCTGTGACCCGCTTCACCACCACTGCTGCCCCCCTCTGGTAAGACAACACCGGAGTGTAAGACGGGCCCCATTTTTGTAATATTTTTTTTACCTTTTTTATCTCTAAATTTGGGGCAAGTCTTATAATCCGGTGCGTCTTATAAAATAAAAAATACGGTACAGAGGTCAGATGTTTCCTGTAGCTCATGACCACACACTGCATTAGGGATTTTGGTCCACTCTTCCATTCAGAGTTTCTCCAGATCTTTCAGGTTTCTGAGCGGTCACTGGGCAAAATTGAATTTCAGCTCCCTCCAAAGATTTTCTATTGGGTTCAGGTCTGAAGACTGGCTAGACCACTCCAGGACCTTGATATGCTTCTTACAGAGCCACTCTTTAGTTGCCCTGGCTGTGTGTTTCAAGTCATTGTCATGCTGGAAGACCCAGCTATGACCCATCTTCAGTGCTCTTACTGAGAGAAGGAGGTTGTTAGTCAAAATCTCGCAACACATGATCGTGTTCTCTTTTCAGAAAAGTATGATATTTCCACTCCTATGTTTCACTGTTTGGACAACATTCTTGATGTGGAACTCATCATTTCTCCTCTTCATCGAAACATGGAAAGTGGAATTGATAACAGAAAGTTCTTTTTTGGTCTTATCTGACCACATGCTTTCTCTGCATCATCCAGATGTTCCTTGGCAAACTTATAACAGGCCTAGACTTGTGCTGGCATGAGAGGGGGGACTTTACTAGCCCTGCAGGATTTTAATCCATGACAGCATACAGTAGTACTAACTAATCTTTGAGATGGTGATCCCAGCTCTATACAGGTCATTGACCAGGTCTTCCCATGTAGTTCTGACCTGATTCCTGACCTTTCTCAGAATCATCCTTACCCCACAAGGTAAGATTTTGCATGGAACCCCAGACCGAGTAAGATTGACAGTCATCTTGTGTTTTTCCATTTTCTTATAATTGTGCTGACAGTTGTTGCCTTCTCACCAAGCTTCTTGCCTATATTCCTGTAGCTCATCTCACTTTGTGCAAGTCAAAAATGTTGTTCCTTGTGCCCTTGAACATCTCTTTGGTCTTGGTCATGGTGGAGAGGTTGGAGTGTGATTGATTTAGTGGGTGGACAGGTGTCTTTTATACAGGTAACAGGTTCAAACAGGTGCAATTAATAGAGGTAATGAGTGCAGAGTAGGAGGGCTCCTTAAAGAAAAAAATAACAGGTCTGTGAAAGCCATAATTCTTTTTGGTTGGTAGGGGATCAAATAATTATTTCATTCAATATAATGCAAATTAATTATTTAAAAATCTTACAATGTGATTTTCTGGATTTTGTGTTTTTATTCTGTCTGTCACAGTTCAAGTGAGACTGTGATACAAATTACAGACCTCTCTATTCTTTGTAGGTGGGAAAAAAGTTGCAAAATCAGCAGTGTATCATATATTTATTTTCCTCACTGTACATGACATACCGTATGATTAAAAGCGTGCTCTTTGGTATTTCTGATATTTTTCATTTATCAACGTGTAACACTATACCAACCATATAAAAAATATTTCAAAGGGGACCCCTAAGAAGCAGTGCTAACAATTCTGCCATTTACCATAATATTGTAACTAATTGTAATATTGGCCAAAGTAACTGTGCAGTTAGTTCCACTCGAGTCCCCGTTCCAGATAATAGAAAGAGATTTATTTTCCATAATGAGGACTCAAGCGGAGCTAACCCAGTTACTTTGGCCGAGGGGGAACATTTAAATGGTGAACATGGAATCAAAGTTGTTGTGAGATCCCTGCTGCACTAGTTGATGGGGACTGTGGTGGCCGGGAAGACACAACAGAGGGTTCCAGATGATGTCTGCTGCCTACTGCATGTGGATGATGGAGACTGTGGTGGCCGAGGGCTGTGTCAGGGCATGTACCAGCAAGCATCTTGGAAAAAAATGCTCGAGTCACCCATTGGCTCCTATTGACACTATTGACTCATGTTGCACTCGGTACTCCAGTCAAGCATATCCGTGCACTTATATGCTTGATTCGAGTACCAAGCACCCAAGCACTTTTGTGCTGTAATGCCCGGGTGGTGGATCCTCTGGGCCGTGCACCGGACTCCCCCAGTGAGGCAACACAGAGCTAACCCCTATACAGGGACTGTCCGGTCACCCCACCAGAGGGCCTAGGTGCACGGTTGTTGGAGCACTAAGCGGGATAAGGTCAGAGTCCTTTCCGGAAGCTGGAATGAGGAAGTCCCTGGGGACAAAGAGTTCCTAGTGCCAGGTGTGATGACGGTGCCCGGGTACTGATGGCAGGTAGAGACGTCAGACGTGAACAGAGTCCAACCGGTAGAGGACGCAAAGGTCACCGGGTGAAGCCGAGGGTAGGAGGCAGGTTCAGACTGAAGAAGATTGTGGCGTCTCAGCTGATAGTCCCCGTAGGACCACTCGGACAGGCTGTGGCCCAGGCCAGGATAGCTTGGCAGGCCAGTCCCCGCAGGACCTCTCGGACAGGTTGTGGACAGGACCAGGTTAACTTGGTAGAAGTGGTTCTGTGGAAGACACAGTGTTAATGCAAGACACAGCAAGCGGGGCCTGGACTCCTAGCTATAGAACTCGTAGAACAGGCGATGCCCTCCAGACAGGAAGCTCCTAATATACCTGACCCTGACTGATGCAATATCCTGTTTAGGGAGTGCTGGGCCTTTAAGAGGAGGTCAGTGACCGCGCGCGCGCCCTAATGCGCATGCGCGACGCCCGGGTGCCGGAGGCCAGGGCAGGGAGCGGTGCCGAGGAGGACGTGTGACTGGAAGCAGGAGACCCGGGGACCGGAGCGGTGAGTGAGGAACGACGTCGGGACCCGGGGAGCGTGACATGTGCTAACTCATCACTACTAACTACCATGGGGAACATGAGATAAGAAAACCCAACAGAACTTTGAAGAGCATCTGTTGTTAGGTAAAAAATATTAGAGTGAGGCTGTTTATATTGGAAAATAGAGCACCAAAAGTCAAAAAATGGATGAAAAGATTTATGTGTGCAAGGACCATAATACTAATAATGTTTTTTTAATTTTAACATATTCACTGATGATTTGTAATGCCTGATAGGAGCCACAGACTCAGACTGGCTGTAAGGGGAATCTAGTGAAAAGCCGCTCAAAAAGCAGGACCCCAAGAACTCTGCAACCCTTTAACCCCTGTACAGGGATTTGGAATTACACAGAGCCTCAGAGATCGCTACCTGTGGTAGACTGTGGTCCGTGGTCATCAGGCAGGATCAAAATCCAGGAGATGCAAAACAGGAACAGAATCGTCAGACAATGGCGTAGTAAGGAGACAAAGCAGGGGTCAAATCCGGAACTGGCAGCAAGGTACAAAAACGACAGGCAGGAGGGTAGTCAAACACAAGCAAGGTCAGCGCACAGGAATCACAATACAAACAGTACATGAGCCAGGAGAACAGAACTATCACTGCCAGTGATCATGTGACAGGAGAGGGAATAAGAAGGGTGTGGTGTCTTCCCATAGGTGAATGTTGCCCACTTCAGCCGGGAGACACACGCCACCTACAGTCAGCCTGTGGTACTGCAGGTTCCAGGGAAACCCAGCCTAGTGGATGAGCGGAGCCTGTGCTCCGCAGAGCCACGGGCACCGACTCCTCTCCCATCACCACCACTATCCATGGTGGGAACATGGCGTCATCTGGCGATCGGAGCAGAAGTCACAGGAGCGGACTCCGGTGGGGACGTGACACTGTGCCCCACAGAACCACGGGCACCGACTCCTCTCCCATCACCAGCACTATCCATGGTGGGAACATGGCATCGTCTGGCGATCGGAGCAGAAGTCGCAGGAGCGGACTCCGATGGGGACGTGACATGATCATGGCAGAGTGAGATCTCATTTCAAGCTTTGTTTAATGAATCATAGTTATCACACTCATGTCATTGATTACAAAATTAAAAGGAATCTTTCAGCAGCATTTCATCCCCTAAATTATTTATATGCACATAGAACTCTTGCAAAGACAAGTCTGGCAATACCTTTACATGGCCAGTCCATTCTTCCATTACTGAGAAATCAACGTTTGAATTGACGCCTCTGCCACTCCAGCTCTATTCCCCACCCAGCACCTTCTCTTCCTATTTGCTGATGGCACTTTTACCTGAAGTCACACAGCATAAGGCCCCCTTCACACGTCCGTGAAAAACACGCACGTGTGTTACGGGCCGTTTTTCGGGTCCGTGTCCCGTTTTTGTGACCGTTTTTATGGTCCGTGTGGCTCCTGTGTGAATTGCGTATGCTAGCCGTGTTTGTGTGTAGAACGTCCGTGTGTGCGTGTGGAATTAACGTGTATGTGTACGTGGAATGTCCGTGTGGAATGTCCGTGTGTGTGATGCACAATGTCGTTTATAAATGTCGGCTGACAGCAGACAGAGTTGCGCGATGAGAATGAACTCGGGTGAACTTCACCCGACTTTATCCTCATACCGCGGCTCTGTCTGTGTCGAGTACTGATTAGCGGTCACCTGTGAAGGATTCACCGGTGACTGCTAATCCCCCGAGTGACTGAAGTGTCCCCCCCTCTCTCATACTCACCGTTCCTCGATCCCCGATCCCCGGCTCTGCACGGCATTCACACTGCTGCGGCGGCTTTTACTATTTTGAAAAAGCCGGCCGCTCATTAAACAATCTCCTATTCCCTGCTTTCCCCGCCCACCGGCGCCTATGATTGGTTGCAGTGAGACACGCCCCCACGCTGAGTGACAGGTGCCTCACTGCACCCAATCACAGCAGCCGGTGGGCGTGTCTATACTGTGCAGTAAAATAAATAAATAAATAATTAAAAAAAAACGGCGTGCGGTCCCCCCCCATTTTAATGCCAGCCAGATAAAGCCATACGGCTGAAGGCTGGTATTCTCAGGATGGGGAGCTCCACGTTATGGGGAGCCCCCCACCCTAACAATATCAGTCAGCAGCCGCCCAGAACTGCCGCATACATTATATGCGACAGTTCTGGGGCTGTACCCGGCTCTTCCCAATTTGCCCTGGTGCTTTGGCAAATCGGGGTAATAAGGAGTTAATGGCAGCCCATAGCTGCCACTAAATCCTAGATTAATCATGTCAGGCGTCTATGAGACACCCTCCATGATTAATTTGTAAATTACAGTAAATAAACACACACACCAGAAAAAAAATCCTTTATTAGAAATAAAAAACACACACATATACCCTGGTTCACCACTTTAATCAGCCCCAAAAAGCCCTCCATGTCCGCCGGAATCCAGGATGCTCCAGCGTCGCATCCTGCGCTGCTGCATGGAGGTGACCGGAGCTGCAGAAGACACCGCCTCTCCGGTCACTTCCACGCAGCAAATGAGGTGAGTAGCGCGATCAGCTGAGCTGTCACTGAGGTTACCCGCTGTCACTGGATCCAGTAACAGCGGGTAACCTCAGTGACAGCTCAGCTGATCGCACGGCTGTCTTCATTAGCTGCGTGGAGGTGACCGGAGCGGCGGTGTCTTCTGCAGCTCCGGTCACCTCCATGCAGCAGAGCTGGATGCGACGCTGGACCATCCTGGATGACGCCAGACATGGAGGACTTTTTCGGGCTGATTAAAGTGGTGAACCAGGGTATATGTGTGTGTTTTTTATTTCTAATAAAGGATTTTTTCGGGCGTGTGTGTTTATTTACTGTACTTTACAGATTAATCATGGAGGGTGTCTCATAGACGCCTGACATGATTAATCTAGGATTTAGTGGCAGCTATGGGCTGCCATTAACTCCTTATTACCCCGATTTGCCAAAGCACCAGGGCAAATCGGGAAGAGCCGGGTACAGCCCCAGAACTGTCGCATATAATGTATGCGGCAATTCTGGGCGGCTGCTGACTGATATTGTTAGGGTGGGGGGCTCCCCATAACGTGGAGCTCCCTATCCTGAGAATACCAGCCTTCAGCCGTATGGCTTAATCTGGCTGGCATTAAAATGGGGGGGGACCGCACGCCGTTTTTTTTTAATTATTTATTTATTTATTTTACTGCACAGTATAGACACGCCCACCGGCTGCTGTGATTGGGTGCAGTGAGGCACCTGTCACTCAGCGTGGGGGCGTGTCTCACTGCAACCAATCATAGGCGCCGGTGGGCGGGGAAAGCAGGGAATAGGAGATTGTTTAATGAGCGGCCGGCTTTTTCAAAATAGTAAAAGCCGCCGCAGCAGTGTGACTGCCGTGCAGCGCTGCGCCGGAGATCGGGGAACGGTAAGTATGAGAGAGGGGGGGAAACTGACCGACAGACTGTGAGAGAGGGACAGACAGACAGAGAGACTGACAGAGAGACGGACTGACGGACTCAGGGAGATTGACCGACATACACAGAAATAGAAAGAATAGCCGACATCACTAGAAATAAAAACACCAAATGGACACGGACTATAGGTAGATGCATACGTGTTTACTAACGTGTGTGCACATACCCATAGACTTTTATTGTGTCCACGTGTGCGTGCTCCGTGCAGATAACGGACATGCATCCGTGCAAAACGCAAACACATACGGATCACGGACACGCACACACGGACATAATGAAATAACGCACGTGTGACCACAATCATAGATTAACATTGGTGCACGTTTGGCCGTGTCTCCGGCATATACGGAAACGGACCAAACACGCACGTGTATCACGGACGTGTGAAGGGGGCCTTAAGTAGAGGTTATCAGTCAATCATGAGGAGGTGGCACTGAACGCGGAAAAGAGGTGTAGTGACAGAGTCTTCAAATATACAATAGTACTTCAGTTTGATTTGCATATGAACTCAAACATTGATTTCTGAGTAACAGAAGACCGGACCGGCCATGTAAAGGTATTGCTGGACTTGGCTATTTCAGTGAAGGGAAATCTTATTGCTATAGTATACCTAGACAGTTTAGACAACTGTTTACGTCCAATTTTTTGGGAGGCCCTTTTCTGTTACAGCATGACTGTGAGTCACAAAGCATGACTTACATAAAGCAAGGCCCATAAAGACATAGAGGATGAGTTTGTTGTGGAAGATCTTGACAGGCCACATAGGATTCTGACCTCAACCCAATTAAGTGCATTTTGAATTAACCTGAACTCATATTGTGAGTCAAACCCTGTAGTCCAACATCAGAGTTTGATATCAGAAATGCTCTTCTGGATGAATTGGTAGTCATATATAATAGAGACACTTATAAAGATGAATAAACAAATATTGAAGCAATTAAATAATGTAACAGATAAGAATCACATGTACATAACCGGCCTTTACAGAGTTACTTTTGTGCTATACATATGATGCTCATACTTCTCTCACTGTCAGTTTATCATAGTCATGCACAAATTCCTCCAAGGTTCTGGTAAGTATCATTTAAGAGAAGGTCTCATTATTCATGTGTTACTGCATAACTAATATTTTAGATACTTGTGACCTCCAATATACGAAGACTTACAGTAATTAATATCCAAAGAACACAAAATACTAGATAGACCAGCTGAAAATGTTTATTTGGCTGGTATGCCATCTAGGATATTATACTGTGTAATTTTGGGGAAAGTATATAAAATGCATTTGCCATAAGTGTAAAATGGTTAGAACTCAAAAAGGTTCTAAGAGTATATCAGCTGCATTCCTAGAGTAAGGGGAAAAGACAGGAAAAAAAAGTGATAAACCTAAATATGATGCAGAGTTCGTACTTGTTTTCAGGTTATCTACACCTACTTCTATACAAATTGTGGAAAATAGCAATGAACAGGTTAATGTTTCCTTGCTATTTTTTTCCAGTAAGAAATGCACAGCACAGTGCAGATTAATGTACTAACCTTTGATCTGAGGAAACCTGAGTCTTATTTACAGCTGTGCAGTCTGGGATCCCATCCTTCCTTGGAAAGATAGAAATAATTCTTCGGCTGAAGAAATAGCACATTTGCTCTTGCCCGTCTCTTGCTCAGAAATGGTTTACGGCCATGGATCTAGTTGGCAAAAAGGGAAGAATAAAGTGCAAACAAGAAACTAAACTCCAAACATTAGGTGATTTACAATTTCACACATGACCATTTCTCCACCAGCGTCTGACCTCACCTATCTCACTCTTTCTGTTCCCATATGATTCAACCAGTCTGCATGTGATTGAGGGATGAATACTTTTATCTTGGGTGCTGATGGATTTAGTTTTAAATTGTTTCCATTAGTGACGTTTCTCATTATGTAGCTCAATCTCTTCACATGTTATCAGCAACATGGACAAAAATCCAAGTTATCTGAGAAGAAGATGGAGAGGTGAGCAGTCTGGGTGATGGACATTGTGTAGAATGACTGGATTAATCTAAATAAACTTGGAATTAATTTATCTCACTAAAAACACACATAATAAGACAGTTAGCATATGATTAAGTGGAATTATGACAAGATAACGTCATCCGAACTATTACTTGCTAATGTATTTTTCCACTGGGTGGGAGCTGCAGAACATATTAAGCACAACTTTTGAAGCTATGAAGGAATAAAGCCATGTTCTCGAGGCAGCACACATCGCAGTGTGTGACACCCCGGGACCGATGAACACATCTTACCTGCATCCCGCCTGCAATGCGGAAGGAAGGAGGTGGGCGGGGATGTTTACGTACCGCTCAGCTCCGCCCCTCCGCTTCTATTGGTCGGCTGCCGTGTGACGTCGCTGTGACGCCGAACTTCCCTCCCACTCCAGGAAGTGGATGTTCGCCGCCCACATCGAGGTCATATGGAAGGTAAGTACGTGTGACGGGAATTAATCGTTTGTGCGACACGGTCAACAATTTGAACGTGCTGCACATACGATGGGGGCGGGTCACATCGCATACGATATCGTATGTGAAATTGCAAGGTGTAAAGCAGCCTTAAGGATGAATGGACCAGTAGATGTTCGGGTTCACTGGGTTCGGCCACACTTTAGTTAAAAGTTCGGTACCCCTATTTGACGCGAAACTTGACCCCAGACACAGAACCTCATATAGATCACTGGACCTGAACTTTGATGCTGTAAAATGGCTGTAAAATTGACACAGCACCCGGGCAATTAGGTAGAGTCAGGCAAAGTGCCAGAATTGGAGTCTAGTGAATGGGCCACTTTTGGGGCTGATGTGGGCTGCTATTTTTAGGCTGGGAAGGGCCAAATAACCATCGGCATTCCAAGCCTGATAATACTAGCTCCCAGGTGTCTGCTTTACCTTGGCTGGTCATGTAAAATAGGTGGGACCCCACTGCGTTTTTTTAAATAATTTAAAACCCTCTATAACCAGCCAACTTAAAGCAGTCAGCTGAGTGCTGTCTGCTTTATTTGCGCTTTTTATAAAAAAAAAAGTGAAAAGTCTGTGTTCAAGCCCAGGACACTAAATGTTCTGTTTGAACCCTGAGCTTTTCACTTCACTATCCCTAATCAAGATATGCTCTTCTTCTTGCATCTAGAGAGGACCTTTCACCAGGTCAGAAATTGCCAGTTTGTAGTGTGTCCTCCCAAAAAAATCCCACCCACCATCCCCTGGAAATGCTATGTTTATGGCTGGCTGTATGTGTGCAGAGCGCCGAACTGCCAAATCATTGACTTCCATTATACCTGTTACTTGAGTTGAAGCCGTCTGAGCATCTGATCTGGTCGACTGGAGTAAAGAGCACCATAGTGTTCACTCTTCATTTCGAGGACTGAGCACTGCACTGCTCGCCCATCACTACTAATTAACCTTCTAGAATTCTAGATGAATGGGCATATATAGTACAGATTATTCCAAAGATGAATTAACAAATATTGAAGCAATGAAATAATATAACTTGTAAGTGTAACATGTACATCAAAGTTAAAAAAACTACTGGAGGTAGTTGATGTTACCACAAACCCATACATACTTTGTCTATGCTATTATTTCATGAGCTGTATATTACTAAAGAAAGCTATATGTACGGCTTCACTCATTGTTTGATGCATGCATGCTGTTTTTTAACTTGCTATGCTACCTCTGTTGCATATATGTACTTTCCATCTTTCACCACTGATTGCTCTGTAGGAATGGGAAAACCTCCATTATTTTGCATATAAAAGACGAGGATGACACACCAATGTTGCACACTGAAAAATCACAGGGTGTAAATAGGCTGTGATACAATAATCTTCAGGGCAGCATAAAATAATTAATGAGACCCTAATTCCAGCCTCGTCATTTGCTAGGATTTTTGTTGTAGGTATAATAAAACACTTTCATCTGGTTGAGCTGGGTAAGCCCTCCCTATTAAGAAATTAATAAATCTGTTTCACCCCACCTAGGTCACTAATTGACAGTTTTCTGCTTATAGTCTTTTATCAAATACACAGCAAGATACCAAGTAAGTGACACAGCACCAGCTTCAATAATGACCACCAATATGACTTTATGCTGAACTGAGAAAATAGAGAATAGCCATCCTCAATGGGTGAAAATGCATTTGGTTTCAACTGTGTACTATAACTGACACCCTGCTGAATCAATAACGATCAGTGTTGGCATCAATCAGAGCTGTTTAACACCCTCAATGCTGCTACAATCATAACAGTGGTATCTAAATGTTTAACACAGGGAGAGGTTTCTTTAACCCCATCGGCACCCAGAGATCATATTTAAGTAGTCGGATTGCATTTGAGTAGTCCTGACAGTTGCCAAGCCAAGCCAAAGCCAATTAGTGTCTTGGGGTCTGCCAACTACGGTAGCCAGTAAGGATGTTAGCAACATTTTTATGGAAAAAAATGAATTTCATTCCATTTTGACTTAATTCCCATGATGCACTTGAAAGTGTAACAAACTAACTGACAGCAATTTTGAATACCTTGCTGTTTGGAGTTTGGGTAAGGTTTGTATGTTAATAAAGTTTATTGAACAGCTGCAGTGCAGCCAATCAAAAAACCTTATTGCATGCGGAAGTTGCCTGTCTGCTGCTGTGAACAATGAAGATAACCAGGACAGGTAAAACAGACAACTGCAAGATGCAATCCTCAGCTATCAGCTTTACATTGGCTAGTTATCAAAAAGAAAGAGAATCCCAAGCCTTTTTTATAATTATTTAAATAAAAAATTTAAAAAAACTGCGTGGGATCCCTTCTATTTTTGATAATCAGCCAAGGTAAAACAGAGTGATAGGGACTCGTATTATCAAGGTGGGAAGGCCCATGGTTATTTTGCCCTTCCCAGCCTAAAAATAGCAGCTTGCAGCCACACCAGTAGTAGCACATCAATTAGTGGCGCTTTACCCAGCTCTTGCCCTGGTGAGGTGACAATCAGGGTAATTCTTGTCGGATTGACGTCTGCTGTCAATTGACAACTGGAAACTAGACAGGGGTTAGTAATGGATAGGTGTCTATCAGACACCCCAATTACTAATTCAGTAAGCGTAGAGTCAAAAAACAAAGACAAAGGAAAAAAAGTTTATTTGAATAAAGACTCCCACACAGTCTCTCATTCACTAATTTATTACTTCAATATAAATCCTGGAAGTTCTGACATAATCCAAAGAGTAATGTCCCAAAACCGCCATTGATTCCTATGAGGTGTCATTCTGAGAACTTTCTCAGAACAACGTTCCATAGCTTACTGCCAGTCAGCTGCAGCCTGAAATTTCTCACGAGCAGTGACGTCAGTAACTCAGTAATGTCACCGCTCAATAGAAATTCTGGGCTGCCAATGACCAGCAGTAACCTATGGAGCCCTTGTCTGAGAGCATTCTCAGAACAAAGCTGCATAAGTCACTGCTGGTCAGTGGCAGCCCAAAATTTCTCACAAGTGGTGACGTCAGTAACTCAGTAACGACACCACTCGTGAACAATTTCCAGCTGCCACTGACCGACAGTGACCTATGCAGCCTCGATACAAGATATTTGTGAGAACACAGCACCATAGGAATCGATGGATGTAGTTTGGCATTACTGTATTGGGTTACATCAGAACTTGCAAGATTTATTTTTAAGTAATAAATTGGTGAATAAGGAAGAAGTGGGAGTCTTTATTCACCAATTGAATTACATCTAGTGATTGGTGAGCAATACAGTACTCGGTGCTTGGTACTCAAAATGAAGTGTTAATACTGTAATGCTCAAGTCCTCTATACCTATAGCTCTATACTTATACCCTTATACTTATACTCTTATACTATAGAGGGTTAGACGCATGGATGGGCTCGACTTGAGTAACAAGTATAATGAATGTCAACGATTGGGCAGTTTGGCTCTGCGCCCACATACAGCCACATAACATGAGCATTTCCAGGGGAGGGAGGGCAGGGTGTTTTTTTTGACACATTACATCCAAAAATGTTTTTACCCTCAGTGAGAGCCATTTTAGAGACTGCAAGTGGCTCTCACTGAGGCTCCCATCATACAGTGAAGCGAGCCTGTGCTTTGTCTTAGATTTTTCACAAATGAAACATCCGAGCACCCAAGATACGCGGCCGAGCACTGTGAGTACCCGAGCACCCCGATACTTAATCGAATACCAACCAGTCGCGAGCGCGCTAACCCATCATTAATTACGTCAGAACATGGAGGGTTTTTTATTAATAAATTGGTGAATGAGGGAATGCTGTAGATTTATTCAATTAATCTGTATCTGTATTTTTTTTTAACTATACACTTGCTGGGTTAGTAATGGTTGTGTCTGACAGACGTCTATCCATTACTAACCCCTGGTCTTGATGCTAGTTGTCAATTTACGGCTGACATTTGAATTTTGGAGTGCAGTTTTGGCTGGAATAGATTGCTGATGCTTTCATCTATGAATGCAGCAACTATTTTTATTTCATGGGTGTTTTACAAAAAAAAGCATAGATTGGACGTTGCAGAATGACTATTGCAAATTTGCCAACTAAGTGCTCATACATTGCCTCCAGCTTGTGCTTCTGGAGCCACACACCGTGTAAACTGTTATTACGCTACACTAAGCCCTATATGTGGATGCTGTTATTTAAGCATAGCAGGGTGGAAAAGACGGCCTACTAGGCTGTCGAGCTCGACTAGGGATACCTCCGAATCATCTATGCATTGGGGTTCATACTGAGACCAAGTTTTATGGATGTTTGCATGAGCCCTAATACTGATTTTTGGCAGTCAAAATGAATAAATAATCATAAGTATAAGAACTGATTTTATAAAAAAAATGTAAACATCGTTCACCATGCTGTATAAGTGATAAAATGGATTTATTTTTTGGGGTACTACAATTACAGCAATACCAAAATTAAATCTGTTTTTATGTTTTGATACTTTTATACAATAAAAACAACTTTTGCCCATATTTTGAGAGCCATAACTTATAGAATTTTTCTGTCAAAAGAGTGCATTTTCAGTTATACCATTTATTTTTGTACACAAATTTTTTATCTCTTTTTATTCCATTTTTTTGGCGTGTCCATGTGATGAAAAAGCTACATTTTTATTTTTATTATTTCAATTTTTTACGGGTTCGCTATACAGGATAAATACCATGACAACGTTATAGCTCGGATTGTTTATTCCTGTACTACAGTGCATGAGAACTGTCAGTTTTAGGCCATGTTCACACATTTACTATTTGGTGAGTTTTATACCTCAGTATTTGTACCAAAACCAGGAGTGGGTGAAAAATACAGAAGTGGTGCCGTGTTTCTATTATACTTTTCCTCTGATTGTCCCACTCCTAGTTTTGGCTACAAATATTGAGGTAAAAAACTCTCAAATATTCAAGGTGTAAACGTGGCTTTACACTAAAGGGGGCTTTACACGCTAGCGATATCGGTACCGATATCGCTAGCGTGCATACCCGCCCCCATCGTTTGTGCGACACGGGCATATCGCTGCCCATTGCGCACAAAATCGCGCTCCCCTGTCACACGGCTTACCTGCGCTGCGACGTCGTTCTGGCCGGCGATCCGCCTCCTCTCTAAGGGGGCTGGTCGTTCGGCGTCACAGCGACGTCACACAGCATGCATCCAATAGAAGCGGAGAGTAGCGGGACGTAACATCCCACCCACCTTCTTCCTTCCGCATTGGTGGTGGAGGCAGGTAAGGAGATGTTCCTCGCTGCTGCGGTGTCACACACAGCGATGTTTGCTGCCGCAGGAACGAGGAACAACATCACTATTGAGAGGTAAATGATTTTTTGTTTTAGGACGACCTCTCCGCGGGAAACGATTTTGGCCGCTTTTGCGATCGTTTTAGGTCGCACATAAGTGTCACACGCTGCAATATCGTTAATGATGCCGGATGTGCGTCACTATCGACGTGACCCCCGACGATAAAACATTAACGATATCGTAGAGTGTAAAGCCCCCTTTACACTTAGCCTGTTAGATCCTGCTTATGGCAGACCCACAGACATTATATGGCTTTAGAATTTCCATGCTAACTGTATATATAACTATATGGACCCTGTGACCACTGGGTAACAATGGTGTTAACTATGTAGAGGCTGTTGTTGCTATTGACAGCAGCACCTAAGAGGTTAAAAGGCCCAAATAGGTGATTATACTGATTATGACACCCCCCCCTTAGGCGGGCTTTGCACACTACGACATCGCAGGTGCGATGTCGGTGGGGTCAAATTGAAAGTGACGCACATCCGGCATCGCATGCGACATCGCAGTGTGTAAAGCCTAGATGATACGATTAACGAGAGCAAAAGCGTCGTAATCGTATCATCGGTGCAGCGTCGGCGTAATCCATAATTACGCTGACGCGACGGTCCGATGGTGTTCCTCGCTCCTGCGGCAGCACACATCGCTGTGTGTGAAGTCGCAGGAGCGAGGAACATCTCCTACCGGCGTCACCGCGGCTTCCGTAGCTTATGCGGAAGGAAGGAGGTGGGCGGGATGTTTACATCCTGCTCATCTCCGCCCCTCCGCTCCTATTGGCCGCCTGCCGTGTGACGTCGCAGTGACGCCGTACGACCCGCCCCCTTAATAAGGAGGTGGGTCGCCGGCCAGAGCGACGGTCACAGGGCAGGTGAGTTCATGTGAAGCCGGCCTAGCGATAATTTTCGCTACGCCAGCTTTCACAAGATATTGTACCTGCGACGGGGGCGTGGACTATCGCGTGCGACATCACAGCATCGGCTTGCGATGTCGCAACGTGCAAAGCCCGCCTTAAAGTGTCTGACAGATGGTTCTGATATTCCTTGTGACATTACGGAGAAGATCAGAGCCAATAAAGTAGATTAAACCAGCCGGCTTCACTGTGATTGTGCTAACTGTGGTCTCAGGTCAGAGCGCTGCATGTCTCCATTGTAGGAAACAGCAATTTTTTATTAAACTATCACTGTGCAATTTTATGCACTGACAGTTTAACCCCTTCACCAGCCGGTGATTTTCTGTTTTTTTGCTATTGTTTTTCCTCCCCTTCTAAAGGCTACTTTACATGCTGCGATATCGGTCCCGATATCGCCAGCGTGGGTACCCGCCCCATCTGTTGTGCGACACGGGCAAATCGCTACCCGTGCCGCACAACATCGCGCAGACCCGTCACACATACTTACCTGCCCGGCGACGTCGCTGTGACCGGCGAACTGCCTCCTTTCTAAGGGGGCGGTCCGTGCGGCGTCACAGCGACGTCACCGAGCGGCCGCCCAATAGAAGCGGAGGGGCGGAGATGAGTGGCCGGAACATCCCGCCCACCTCCTTCCTTCCTCATAGCGGCCGGGAGGCAGGTAAGGAGAGGTTCCTCGTTCCTGCGGTGTCACACATAGCGATGTGTGCTGCCGCAGGAGTGACGAACTACATCGTTACTGCTGCAGTAACGATAATCGAGAATGGACCCCCATGTCACCGATGAGCGATTTTGCACGTTTTTGCAACGATGCAAAATCGCTCATCGGTGTCACACGCAGCAACATCGCTAATGCGGCCGGATGTGCGTCACAAATTCCGTGACCCCAACGACTCCGCATTAGCGATGTCGCAGCGTGTAAAGCCCCCTTTACTTCTTTACTTTTCCATCAATATATCAAGGTTTATTTCTTACGGGACAAGTTGTACTTTTGAATGACACCATTTATTCTGCACTATATTGTACTGAATAGCAGGAAAAAAATTCCAATTGCGGTGAAATTGCAAAAAAGTACAATTGACCAATTGTTTTTTGGGTTTTTTATTTACCATGTTCACTACACCGTGTGCAGAATTATTAGGCAAGTTGTATTTTAGAGGGGTTTTTTTTATTATTGATCAACAACTATGTTCTCAATCAACCCAAAAGACTCATAAATATCAAAGCTTAATATTTTTGGAAGTGAAGTGGGTTTTTTTAGATTTGGCTATCTTAGTAGGATATCTGTTTGTGCAGGTAACTATTACTGTGCAGAATTATTAGGAAATGTAATAAAAACCAAATATATTCCCATGTCACTTGTTTATTTTCACCAGATTAACCAATATATCTGCACAAAATTTAGAAATAAACATTTCTGACATGCAAAAACAAAACCCAAAACAATTAGTGACCAATATAGTCACCATTCTTTATGATGACACTCAACAGCCTACCATCCATAGATTCTGTCAGTTGCTTGATCTGTTTATGATCAACATTGTATGCAGCAGCCAACACAGCCTCCCAGACACTGTTCCGAGATGTGTACTGTTTTCCCTCCCTGTAGATATCACATTTAATGAGGGACCATAGGTTCTCTATGGGGTTCAGATCAGGTGAACAAGGGGGCCATGTCATTATTTTTTTATCTTCTGGACCTTTACTGGCCAGCCATGCTGTAGAGTAGTTGAATGCATGTGATGGAGCATTGTCCTGCATAAAAATAATGTTTTTCTTGAATGATACCGACTTCTTCCTGTACCACTGCTTGAAGAAGATGTCTTCCAGAAATTGGCAGTAGGTCTGGGAGTTGAGCTTCACTCCCTCCTCAACCTGAAAAGTTCCTACAAGTTCAACTTTGATGATACAAGCCCATAACAGTACCCCACCTCCACCTTGCTGGCGTCTGAGTCGGAGTGGAGCTCTCTGCCCTTTACTGATCAGCCTCTGAGCCATCCATCTGACCCATCAAGAGTCACTCTCATTTCATCAGTCCATAAAACCTTTGAATAATCAGTCTTAAGATATTTCTTGGCCAAGTCTTGACATTTTATCTTATGTTTCTTGTTCAAAGGTGGTCGTTTTTCAGCCTACCTTACCTTGGCCATGTCCCTGAGTATGGCACACCTTGCGCTTTTTGATACTCCAGTAACGTTGCTGCTCTGAAATATGGCCAAACTGGTGGCAAATGGCATCTTGGTAGCTTCACGCTTAATTTTCCTCAATTCATGGGCAGTTATTTTGCGCCTTTTTTGCCCAACATGCTTCTTGCGACCCTGTTAGCTATTTGCCATGAAATGTTTGATTGTTTGTTGATCACACTTCAAAAGTTTGGCAATTTCAAAACTGCTGCATCCCTCTGCAAGGCATCTCACAATTTTGGACTTTCCAGAGCCTGTCAAATCTCTCTTCTGACCCATTTTGCCAAAGGAAAGGAAGTTGCCTAATAATTAAGCACACCTTATATAGGGTGTTGATGTCATTACACCACACCTCTTCTCATTACAGAGATGCACATCACCTGATTTACCTAATTGGTAGTTGGCTCTCAAGCCTATACAGTAGGACAAAATGTATAAAAATTATCATGTGATCAAAATACTCACTTGCCTAATAATTGTGCACATAGTATATGTAGTTAAACTGACCTGGTAATATGATTCCACAGGTCAGTTCAAGTTTGTAGATACCAAAAAAATGTATAATTTTAATTTTAAGTGGTGAAAAAAAATTCATATGTTTGTCAAAAAAAAGAATTGCGCTTTTGTCTCCATTTTTGAGACCCTTAGTGTTCTCATTTTTCGGGAACTCGGTTGCCTCTGTCAGTATATCCTGCAGGCCACAGTGATCAGTCACATTTTCTAATGTGAGAGCACACTGTGACCTCAGCATGTAGCAGAGTCGGGATTTCGTGTGGATTACATCGGAGGGATGTGTTGGGGTTAATAAATTGGAAAATGAGAGAGTTTTTATGTTTGTTTTGTAATCTGTGTGTTTTGTGTTTTTTTCTTTTTACTTACATGATTAGTAATGGGGGAGGTGTCATAGACCCCACCCCAGTACTAACCTTGGGCTTGATGATAGCTGTGATTTTTTTTTACAAATGCTGTCATTAACCCCTTATATTACCACGATTGCCAACCCACCAGGGCAATCAGGATGAGCCAGGTAAAGCATCAGGATTGGCGCATCTAATGGATGTGACAATTTTGGGGCAGCTGCGGGCTGCTATTTTTAGGTTGGGGAGGGCCTGATAACCATGGGCCTCCCCAGCCTGAAAATACCAGCCCCAGCTGTGAACGTAATATTGGCTGGGTATCAAAATTGGGAGGACCACACACTGTTGTTTATAATTATTTATTTATTTAATAATGTTTAAAATGCGGCATGGAGTCCCTTGTATTTACATACACAGCCAAGATAAGGTACACATCTGGGGACTGCAGCCTGTCACCATCTGCTTTATCTGCACTAGGAATCAAAATCCAGGGGACCCTATGCCATTTTTTCAAATTATTTATTTATTTTTACACTCCACGACCAATCACAGATGCTGTCCAAGATGGTGAGCAGGGGAAGCAGTGCATATTCATGAGGTTTAAAGAGCAGACCTGGAAGGAATGGGACAGCCATGCGTGAGACTCGGTAAGTACAACTGTTTTGCTCTGTCACTTTTGATTCTTTTAAAACTTTTTTATTATTTATTTTTATCCAGATGGTCAGACCCAAACAGTTGCACTGACTTCCTTGAGAAGTCCATGTTCGGGGTATGTGCACGGACTCTAGGTATCCGGTACAACCCCCGAACTTTACAATTCGGGTTCGTCCATCAATAATCATTAGAAATGATGATCGAGTGTCCTCGCCACTGTTCGCTACTTGATCGAGCATTGGGGAGCTCGGATATTGGCAGAGCTTGGCTGAGTATCACGGGTGCTCGGATGTGTCATCGGTGAAGCACCAACCACAACACACAGGCTCACTTCACTGCATGATGTGTGCAGGCAGCCCAGGGAGAGCCAGTCACTATCCCTAAATGGCTCTCAATGGGGGTTAGAACAACGTTTTTGAATGTAGTGGTAAAAAAAAAAACAACTCTCCCTCCCCCCTTTGGAAATGCTCTGTATGGCTGGCTGCATGTGGTGTGGAAAGCTGAACTGCCAAATCATTGAATTCCATTATACCCCGTTACTTGAGCTGAGCCCTTCAGAACGTCTGACCTGCCCAACTCGAGTAACGAGCATCCAAGCATTTTAGTGCTCACCCATCACTGCTTGGCAATGCAGATCCTGTTTATACAGTACGAGGTGCAGCCAAGAAGGATCTTTTGTGCAGTTCAAACGATCATTTCACATGATACACACATGTTTTGCTAGTTTGTTCGGTGATTGGTAGCCTGCTTAAACTGCACAATTATCATGAATCAGTGGTAAATTTGGTTTCTAACTTCTGCCCTTAGATCCATCCTACCTACTGATTTCAGATACCTATGAGAGAATGTGAACTGAATCTCTGGCAGCTGGTATACTAATCCATTAACAACAGTGACCTCTAGTGTTTGCTTGTTGAAATATCCAGTATTAGCAAAACATTGACTATCTCAAAGAGTGTCAAACACTGTAAAACCTTTCCAAGGCATCAGCCCAGCCAATCAAGGAACCCTGTTTCATTAGAGATGGGCGATTTGTGAAATATTTGGGATCGGATTATGCTATACGAATACTAAGTAATATTCCTGTATTCGTCTCGCATAATGAAAGTAAGGCAAGTCAATGGGGATCCCGGGCATTGTTCTGGGAAAGCTTCAAGAAAAATGCTTGGGTTCCCTATTAACTTGCATATTATCATTATTTGTGACAAATACTATATACTCGATATTCGTATAGCATAATCCAAATATGAATATTTCACTATTTCACTTATCACTATACATAATATATACAAAAATAAATTGCTTATTGGCAAATATATTGTATATACTTAAAATTTAAATATTTTTTTGTATAGGGAAAATATATCTTTCTACCGTGTTACCCAGTGGAGAGAAAATATTACAAATTGAGAGACCTCATCTAGCCTGATGAAGAAATCTGAGTAGACTCAAAAGCTTCCGATTTATTACTTTCTCTTCTGTTAGCCATTAAAAGGTATCAACTACTGAGGACGCTCAACTATCGAGTAATCCTATATTTCATGGTCATTGAAAATGTATTTTAATAATAACCTTTTAGCACCTACATATTTTGCAGTGTTCAACAATTCAGACAGTACACATACAAATAAAACCAGATGTTAGAGAAAAATAATTTAACAATTGAAACTAATAAAGAGGGCCATGCTCTCAAGTGTTTATGTCGTATGGGCATCTTTTCTGAAATACACTGGGGATCAAAATTAGAGATCTACATACAATTTCCTAAATGTTGGGGTCATTGTGTAGTCCTATGTGATTATATCCTAACACGAGTAAACTAGCAGTATTTTAAGCTTAATTCATAAATTTAATTTATTCTAAAAGCACATAATAAAAATGTAAATGAGATAAATGAAAAAGAACACGGATCAAAATTAGAGAACACTTTCAGATTACCTGCAAGTTAGCGGTGTTAATCTGGCACCTGGTGCTAATTTCCTTAACTATTGGACAAACCCTATTTAACTGGCAGCCTAACTTTCCAAATTGAACTGACTTTGTAAAAATGATGTGCCATTCCAAAGTGACTGAAACCCTCCGGCAGCAGATTGTCCAGATGAAGGCCAAAGGGGTGACCCTATCAGCCATAGCAAGAGAAGTTGTTTGTTCCTAGTCTGTGATTTTGAGAATATTGCATCTTTACAAAATCACAAACTCTTTCAAGTTCCCCAAGAAAGCTGGTCGCCCTTGAAAGACAAATACAACAGAGGACAGGATAATGCAGAGAATCTCCATGGGTAATCATTTCAACACTGCAGCTGGAATTGCTCACAAGTTAAGCACTGAACAGGGTAAGGATCTTTCTCATCATGCAGTGTCACAACGTTTAAGAGCCTTTGGACTGAAAGCCCAATCTGCAGTGACCAAACCTCTCATTAGCAGAAAGAATCAAAAGGCTAGACTCACCTTTGGTGAGGAGCATGCTGTGTGGATAGAGGAGAAGTGGTCCATAGTTCATTTTAGTGATGAAAGCAAGTTTAATTTTTTTGGGTCTGATGGGGAACATGATGTTCGTCGTCAAACTGGGGAAAAACTGAACCCAAAGTGTGATAAGAAGTCAGTGAAAGGTGGTGGAGAAATGGTGTCTTTGTTTGGGGAATGTTTCTGCAGCAGGAGTTTGACTTCTCATACAGCTACATGGCAGAGTGATTGCAAGTGTGAATCAGAACCTTATTCAACAATGAGTGGTTCCTTACTTGCATTCATCACTCAATCAGCCAACAATTTTCATGCAGGACAATGTCCCCTGTCACACAGCATAACGGGCAAAGCAGTTCCTTGAAACACAAAACATTGAAACAATGAAATGGCTAGACCAGAGTCCTGATCTAAACCCAATAGAAAACCTCTGGAAACTCCTTGATGATAACATTATGGCCAAGAATCTAGATAGACTAGTGATGTCCTGTGGCCGTAGATGTGCTAAAGTCATTCAAAGCAAAGACCTGTACACTTCCTACTGATTGGTGACTGTTGCTACTTTCAGAAATTTTTGTTATAATCTTTCTCTGTGCTACAGTCATTGCTGTTCTCTAATTATGATCATCACATTTTTGGCAAAATAAAGGTTTTATGTTGATAAACTTTGGATCTTTTGTAAACACTGTTCTAGTGGCATGGTGTACCTCTTACAAAAAATATTCAAATGTTGATCAATGTAGATTACATTATTTCTGAAAAAAGGCAAGTGATCATGTGGCACCCCTGAGGCTTCCGTCGCCAAAGAGGATATTGCACCTCAGCCAGAGGTGTGGTATCCCATCCCGGGTAAGAATGGGGTCAACTGCCGGTGTACAGACAAAACTTGCACACACCGATTGGTAGGCATACACCGGGTCAGGGATAGTGGCAGCAACCCCCATAGATTTAGTCATGGGGCCGTAAGTCCCATCACTGGTCCCAATGGTGTGGGTGGGGCCTAGTCAGTGGGTGTGTGGGAGGAGTCAGAAAGAGTGAGTAGAAAAAGGGAACTAGGAAGTTCAAGTTTAGTCAGTCTGTCAGGCAGTGAGGGAGAAGGAGTGAGGAGGTGGGCTGTCAGGAAAGGACAGCAGACAGAAAGAACAGAGACAGAAGGAGGTTCCTGGTGGAGATCCTGGGGTCTTGATAGGCCCAGGTGACACCAAAAGAAAGGAAGAAAGGATTCCAGGGCCACGGAAGGGCAATTGTCCTGTGACCTGTTCCACTGACAACATCGGGTGGAGGGATCTGGCTGCATTCAGGGACGGTCCCTAGACAGAGGGAAGAAAGACAATTCCTCAAAAGTAAAACCGAAGGCCTGGGAGATCGTTGCAAGCGCCCAGGGCCAGTTTCTGCCACAGACCCCCGGTGAAGAGGGCAAGATACGACTGCGGTCAACCCCCTTTGTACAGGCCCTGTTGTGGAGGCCCGAGACCAGCTAAAACAGTCAAAGGCTAGGAAGCCAGTCAGAAAAGGACACACACAAAAGGGGTACACCGGGACTGACCCTTGACAAATCCGGGATCGGCGGCGGCCCCTGACAGCGGATCCTGGCATTCCGTGGGTAACCGGCCAACTGCAGTACTGAGACTGAACAGTGAGTAAAACCATCTTAACTGCAAGCCCTGTGTCATCTGGTTTATCCTGCACCTCATCAATAACAAACACCATAGACTTTATCAAGCACCAAAGGTTGCCCCGGGGTACCCGCTTTACCTGTGGAGAGCAAGAAACACCTTTGCTGCCATAACATCAGCCCCGGAGGTCCCTTCCATCAGCTGTGGCTCCATAGCTGCCAATTACCACAAGTGGCGTCACGAATCATATATAAACATTATCGCCACATTAACTGACTCCACCAGGGTCACGGAGTCGGGCCCCGCCACCGCTGACTACCCCGGACTAGTCCGGCCCGACACCGAGTCACCTAAGGCCTTGGGGCGGGCGAATCAATCATATATTGTTCTCTAATTTTGCTCTCCAATATACACATAAAGTTGTTGATTGAGATTCAGGAGGCACCCTTGGACATAGTTGGTCAACCAGGACCTCTGAAAGTGGGTTCAGCCAACAATAATCTAATGTTTATAGAGACCTTAAATCATTTTGATTTCTACTAGGTATATGTAACTACAGATAAATTATAAATGAGGGAGGAGCAAACAAACATCAAGCACAGTGTATAACGCTCTCCTAAACAATCTGTAGCGTCTGTTGTTGTGAATTTATTTTTGCCAATATTTTATTTTTCTATTTCATGACTATTCCTGAAAATGTACATTTTGTTTCTTATATTTTTTACGCCTTTAGCTTCTCAAATGAAATGAATGCTGATACAATAGTGAAATGTATGCTTAACACTTACAAATGGTTACCTAATCTACAATTTGTCTCTGCAAATGAGCCTCTGCTCTAGACATGTATTATATACAAAATATTCTTGGCTTCCTTCCACATATGGTTACTTAGCATGTGCACTTTTTAGCTATGTTCTTTTTTAATAAGCTGATTTTTGCATAATGGCTTATTTTTTTTTTTGCATTCACGATACTACGCACCAGATGACTGACATTGTCGTAATGTGTGAATTAGTCAGACATATTTGCATTGTCTGGTATTTAAAATGTATTGTTTACTGTCTACTGTTTTACTTTTTCCTAAGTTTACAATGCCTTGACGAAGTATTCATATCCTGTGAACTTTTCCTCATTTTTTCACTTTGTACCCACAAACTTCACTTTATTTTATTGGGATTTTATACCAACACAAAGTAGCAAGTTTTTAAAGTGAAAAAGGAAATGATACATGGATTTCTAAATATTTAAAATATATAAATGTGAAAATGTTGATATGTATTTGTAGTCAGCTCTCCTGAGACAATACTTTGTAGGGTCACCTTTAGACCATAGTTCCACTTGCACATAGCTTCTGATGCGAGAACATCGTAAGCGATATGTTAATGAGCCTCTGCTGTGAACGCCAGCTGAGGGTCATGCGACTGTGATCTGATCTTGCAATCTGATCATAGCTGCAGAGAAGAGGGAGGGAGCACTTTCTTCCTCTCCTCCCCGGCTTGTCTCTGCTTATATGCTTATATCACACTGCACTCAGATGACATGTGACTGCAGTGGAATGTTTCACATGCATCCATAGACTTGTATGAGTGCATGTGAGCCAAGACTCGCTGCCAAACGCAGCATGCTGCGATTCATTCCGCATACCGATATGGCGTGAGAAATCAATCACAATGGACACTGCCCCATAGTTTTGCACTAGAGTGAGAGCAATCCAATGTTTTATCGGATTGCACTTGTTTGTGCAAAACACAAGAGGAACTGAAGTCTTTAGCAGGAATTACTTCTGCAAGTCTTTTGGGGTATGTCTCTACCAGCTTGGCACATTTAGATGCTGAAATGTTTGCCCATTCTTGTTTGAAAAATAGCTCTAGCTCACTGAGACTGTCTGAAGAGCATCAGTGAACAACAATTTTCCAGTCTTGCCACAGATTCTCAATGGGGTTTAGGTCTTGACTTTGACTGTGCCATTCAGACACATGAATATGCTTTGATCTAAACCATCCACTGTAGCTCTGGCAGTATGTTTAGTGTCGTTGTCCTGCTGGAAGGTAAAACAAGGCCTGGTCTCAAAGTCTTTTGCAGCCTGAAGCAGGTTTTCCTCCAGGATTCTGCTGTATTTAGCTCCATCCATCTTCCCATCAACACTGACCAGCTGTGATGTCTGCTCAGGACCACAGACTCAGGATGGCTGTCATGGACAGACTAGAGGAAAGCCGCCCACTCAGCAGGATCCCAAGAACCCCAAAAACCTTTTAACCCCTGTACAGAGATCTGGAATTACTACAGGGGTCAGGAGGTCGCTGCCTATGGAAGGTTGCAATCCAGAGAAGAGTAGTCATCAGGCAGGCTCAAAACAAGGAGGTACAAAAAGGGATAAATTCTGCAGGCAAGAGAGTAGTCAGGAAATCAAGCTAAGGTCAAACTGGAGATGACAGCAAAGTACAAAAACGGCAGGCAGGAGAGTCGTCATTGAACAGGCAGAGGTCAAAACACAGGGATCAATAATAGAAGTACAGGGTGTGAACGAGGGCCGCAGCAGTAATACTATAAGAGTATATATGGCAGTTACCAGCAGACTGGAGGAGGAATAAGAAGGGTGTGGTGCCTTCCAATTGGCCATGGATGAAAGATGGTAACTTCAGCTGGAAAGCACACACTACCACATTCACAGCCAGTGGAACTGCAGGTCCCAGTGAAACCCAGCTTAGTGGATGTGCAGAGCCTGCACCCACCAGAGCCACTGGTACCGACTCCTCCCCTATCACCAGCATTGTCCATGGAGGGAATACGGCGGTGCCTGGTGATCAAAGCAAAGGTCGCAGGAGTGGACTCGTGACACCCGGAGACGTGACACCCGCTTCCCGTTCCCTGTTGAAAAGCATCCCCACAGCATGATGCTGTCACTACAATGTTTGACTTTGAGGATGGTGTTTTCACGGTGATGTGCAGTGTTATGTTATGTGCAACAATAAGGCAAAATTTTCCTGTAACTGGGGCTAATATACCAACCCCAGTTATGGGGAAGTCAGCAATAAAAAATAATGTATTAATATAATAAAATGCCCCCAGTGTGTGAAATAAATTAAAAGAAAAAAACAAATAAAGTAAAAAAAAGTAATAAATTAAAGAAAACTAAAAAAAGAGATACTGTCAATCTGAATCAATGTTTCTAGCCCTGCTGAAAAAATATGTTCAATACATAAAAATAGTCTATACGGAAAAAACGCAGTTTATAATGTTTTTAGTGGTCCTTACTATATTTGAATATCAAAATGTTAATTTTTTTCAGAGCCAAAAAAAGCACATTTACAATAAAACCTGATAAGGAAATTGTTAAAATGACCAGGTCCTGAACAGGCTAAATAGGGTTTGTTCCGAGGTCAAAAGTAGATAGTTTTTGTTGTTATTTTATGTCAGGGCTACACGATGACATGCATCAAATAGACTCGCCAAAAATTGCAATACTGCAAAATCTCCAATTTAAAAAATATCTGTAACACTCTGATGTCTCCTATGACTGTATCCAACACCTTTTAAGCTCTTTAATGAAAATTGAGCCTTTGTGATATAAAAATGAAATCATCATAGAAACTGATGATGATCTGATCTGTAACAAAAGCTAATATAATAAAATAATGCATTGACAGACTTGTAATGTCATTTTTTGTGAATTCTATAATGGTCCAAAAATTATCCTTTTTAGACATTTGTGATTTTGCAAACTGTTCTTTGCAGAACACCGACTCAAATTGACAGTGACATGTCAAAAGGAACATCATCTTGTTGTGACTGAGACAAGCATGTGCCGTATATTTTTTAATACTCTTTGCTTCATCTTCACTAATGCACGTGAAGGAAAGCAAGGCGGGCCAATTGTGACCTGCATTTGCTAGCACTATTGCCCAGATAGCTGGTGCCAGTTGAGATACTTTTCCTGCTGCTAACAGCTTTCACATTTTAAGCCATGGTATGATATTTATTTTTTTAACAATATTGATTTCCATTGACAAATTCAAACCCTGTCCCAAAATTGTTGTGATATGAAATGCTGGTCATGAACATGTCCATATGTAAAATTGGACCAGTAAAAAAGATTTGCAAAGAAAAAAATGTTAACAACATGCACACTTTATGAGATATATATGTAAATGTCTGGATTCTGAGGAATTTTATTTTGTATTTTTAAAAAACTATTTTTCCACCTTCGCAAAAAGAAATGCACAAGAAATGCAGTCTCTAACTGATTTTGACTACAGATTATTTTTCTGTAAAATAGTATTGTGCTGCCTTGCTCTTGCATTCTAGAGCATTACAAAATAAAGAAAAAAACATGTATAATTGTAATTCAAATACAAAAGGATTGATGCTACATATACCATATCACTGATTAATCTCATTGAATGTTAATGCTCCTGGAACCTTTCCTATTACTCTCTACTCCCATCAATTGAGTCTCTGTATTATTCACAGACTAGTAAACTCATTTCCTTCAATACTGCCGCATTATAGTATGGAGTATTTTTCCAATGATTAAGGGTTTTCTCTATTGCTGAGCTATGAGCTCTGACTTTCGTTTGTGATATTAAATTACCCTAAAATAGTTGCTGCATTACATGCCTTGGCTTTTATACAGATTATGAAAGAACTTCCTGATTGGCTGCGCTGTATCAAGTGATGTGATAGCGGAAAGGTATTTGTCACGATTAGACTGCAGGATAGCGAGGTACAGTGTGCTCCAATACTGTTCCTCATGCTATCCTGCGTGATAACCCATCCTGCGTGACAACATATGTGAGGGTGCTGAGAATGTAGAGTCCCTATGGGTGGAGATAAGGGGGGGGGAGAATGAATAATAAAATACTGATAGGGGTGTGTTATAAGACGCCGAATATTATGGAAGAGGTAGAGAATCTCCTCATAAAGCAAATTGATAAAGCAGCGAGTCTCGGAGAGGTAATTATTATGGGGGACTTTAACTATCCTGATATAAATTGGGGAACAGAAACTTGCAGTTCCAGCAAAGGAAATAGATTTTTGATAACAATGAAAGATAATTACCTTTCACAAATGGTACAGGACCCCACAAGAGGGGGAGCACTACTAGACCTTGTACTAACCAATAGGCCAGACCGCATATCAAATATACAAGTTGGGGGTTACTTGGGGAATAGTGATCACAAAATAATAAGTTTTCATGTATTCTTTAGTAAGATGTCTAGTAGAGGGGCTACAAGGACACTAAACTTCAGGAAAGCAAATTTTAAACGGTTGAGAGATGATCTTAGTGCAATAAACTGGGATGATGTACTAAGTAATAAAAGTACACAAAGCAAATGGGAGACTTTTATGAGCATCCTGAATAGGGCTTGTGCAGAAAATATACCCTATGGGAACAAACATGCTAGAAATAGGAGGAAACCCCTATGGCTAAATAAAGCTGTAAGGGAAGCAATAAAAGAAAAACAGAAAGCCTTAAAAGAATTAAAGAGGGTAGGTAGTGATGAGGCATTATATAATTATAGAAAATTAAATAAAATATGTAAAAAGCAAATTAAGTTAGCTAAGTTTGAGACAGAGAGACTCATTGCAAGAGAAAGTAAAAATAATCCTAAAATATTCTTTAACTACATAAACAGTAAAAAACTGAAAAGCGATAGTGTTGGCCCCCTTAAAAATAGTCTTGGTGAAATGGTGGAAGGGGATGAGGGTAAAGCCAAACTGCTGAATGACTTTTTTTCTACGGTTTTTATACAAGAAAATGCCATGGCAGATGACATGACCAGTGATACCATAAATTCACCCTTGAATATTACCTGCTTAACCCAGCAGGAAGTACGCCGCCGCCTCGAAATCACTAAGGTTGACAAATCTCCGGGCCCGGATGGCATACACCCCAGAGTACTACAGGAATTGAGTTCTGTGATGGATAGACCATTATTTTTAATCTTCTCAGATTCCTTAATAACAGGGTCGGTACCGCAGGACTGGCGCATAGCAAATGTGGTGCCAATATTCAAAAAGGGGACAAAAACTGAGCCGGGAAATTATAGGCCGGTAAGTTTAACCTCTACGGTTGGTAAAATCCTTGAGGGTTTCTTGAGAGATGCTATACTGGAGTATCTCAAGAAAAATAACTATGACAGAGTATCAACATGGGTTTATGAGGGATCGATCCTGTCAAACTAATTTGATCAGCTTCTATGAAGAGGTAAGTTCAAGGCTGGACCAGGGAAATGCAGTGGATGTTGTGTATATGGACTTTTCAAAAGCTTTTGATACGGTGCCACACAAAAGGTTGGTACATAAAATGAGAATAATGGGGATAGGGGAAAATATGTGTAACTGGGTTAAAAACTGGCTCAGTGATAGGAAACAAAGGGTGGTTATTAATGGTACGTACTCGGACTGGGTCTCAGTTCATAGTGGGGTACCACAGGGGTCAGTATTGGGCCCGCTTCTTTTCAACATATTTATAAATGACCTTGTTGGGGGCATGCGGAGTAGAATTTCAATATTTGCAGATGATACTAAACTCTGCAGGGTAATCAATACAGAGGAGGATAATTTTATATTACAGGGAGATTTATGTAAATTGGAGGATTGGGTTGAGAAGTGGCAATTGAAGTTTAATGTAGATAAATGTAAGGTCATGCACTTGGGTAGAGGAAATAACATTTATGATTATGTACTTAATTGTAGAACACTGGGTAAAACAGACACAGAAAAAGACTTGGGTGTATGGGTGGATGGTAAACTTCACTTTAGTGGACAGTGTCAGGCAGCTGCTGCCAGGGCTAATAAAATAATGGGATGTATTAAAAGAGGTATAAGTGTTCATGAAAAAAATATAGTTCTACCTCTGTACAAGTCACTAGTGCGACCGCACTTAGAATACTGTGTACAATTCTGGTCACCGATATATAAGAAGGACATAGCTGAACTGGAGAGGTTGCAGAGAAGAGCCACCAAGATTATTAGAGGAATGGGTGGGCTGCAATACCAAGACAGGTTATTAAACTTGGGGTTATTTAGTTTGGAAAAACGAAGGCTTAGGGGGGATCTAATCACAATGTATAAATATATGAGGGGACAGTACAGAGACCTTTCCAAAGATCTTTTTACACCTAGGCCTGCGACTGGAACATGGGGGCATCCGCTACGTCTTGAGGAAAGAAGGTTTAATCATAATCACAGACGAGGATTCTTTACTGTACGAGCAGTGAGACTATGGAACTCTCTGCCGCATGATGTTGTAATGAGTGATTCACTACTAACATTTAAGCAGAGCCTGGACGCCTTTCTTGAAAAATTTAATATTACCAGTTATGTATATTAGATTTTATGACAGGGTATTGATCCAGGGAACTAGTCTGATTGCCGGATGTGGAGTCAGGAAGGAAATTTTTTCCCCATTGGAACTTGTTTGCCACATTGGGGTTTTTTTTGCCTTCCTCTGGATCAACATGTTAGTCTACGGGTTGAACTAGATGGACTTAGAGTCTCCCTTCAACCTTAAAAACTATGATACTATGCTATGCTAGGGGACTCAGGGTTATCCCTACTGGTGGAAATGCCTGAGTCTCATGCGTGGCCATACTCCTGACCGGAGGTAATCTGTTGCCCTTCCCCCCAGGGAAAGTAGGGGAAGGAGTGTGATGGAAACACAGATTTAGACAAACAGGGGAAATCCAAAACTCAGACACACTGCAAACTCACAGGAACAAACAGTAAAAAACTAAAGGCCAACAAAGGTTAACACCACAACTTCTCACAGCAATAATGCACAGCGACCACAAGTAAATCTGGATCAAACCATCTCACCACACCAGTATACACAAGCTACAGCTTGCACTAATGGAAGTATCCAGCCAGCATATATAGGAGGGGAGTGAATATGACTGACTCTCACATACCATGTAACTAAAGGAGATTAACATTCAGACCATCAGACAATAACCCTTACTAGCCTACCTATGAAGTACAAGTTTGTGGGTCGATGCTTGAGTTTCCCTGCACTGATCACAAAAATTAGAGAAGTTAGAAGGCATACTGCAAGAATCTGTAGAACAGATCTTGACAGCGCCATATCAGTTGGCGATGCTTGCGAAAACCTTCTTGTGACAGTTTTATAATGGGAAGTCAGCTGGTGCATTCCTAAGGTTATGTCAACCTCCTCTGTCTAATGCAGTCTTCTGCAAAGGTTATGGGCATTTGTTTTGTAATTTGAAGAAATTAAATGATATTTTGTGCAAATTTGCATTGCTGAAATTTGCAAATTTATTAAAATTTGACTTGAATTCTATCAAATCGATTCACTCATGTCTAGTTAACACCAATATTAAGAATACATATGTATCACCAAAATTGGCCCTTCTATAAGACAGTGATATTTCTAAGAATACAGGCCAAAAAGAGATTATTCACATGGAGCAGATTTGTTGAAAAAATTTCCATGATTATTCTATTTTGTAAATCGTGAAAAAAATATCCCCAATTCAATACAATGAACTAATTTTCTTTTGCCAAAATCTCTGTTACAATTATGTTGTGTACTAAACCAGAACTTATATTTTTTTGTCATTCTCAAGTTGCCAAAATGAGCAGAATACCCATAGCACCTGTGTCTCTGATAGGGAAAGCAGCATGAATGTTACACTCAGCATTTAGAAATCATCATGGCATTTTTCCCTCATATTTACTTGAATTCTCATCAACTAGTACTACTACCTACAGAATATATTATATATAGTATGCTTGCACCAAGTGCAACATGAAATAGCAGATCGATGATAGGTGGGGCCTTGATTTTGAAACAAAACTATTAATTATAAGGATTAGCACAGTCATCTCTTACAACCATGGAATGTAAATCAGCCCTTCATGTACACATTGACATGCCTGGTTGTTATCCCCTCGAATGTGCTCCAACTCTAGTAACATGCATTGTATAGAAAGGAATTTGAGTGATCCATTATATTCCCACTTCCCTGATATGTGTTGACTGCTAATGAGTGGATTTATTTCTTATTGCTCAATGGAGATGAAAGGTTTTCTCCAATACAGTAAAAATGTCAATTTAGACACATTGTAAAGCCATCCATAACATGCGTCTCCTTACAGAAATTCAAGCTTAGATGTCCTATGGCACGCCAGCTGTTTGAAGGCTGCAGCTTTCAGCATGTTGGTCTAGACAACAAACATGTTCTTGCCACTTTCTTGTATGTCCTTTTGTTTTAGTCCTTTCATTTGTAAAGTCTATTTTTAAGACCTTAGTGAATAGATGATAGGTAGCTGCTGGCATCAATTTAGCTGTGAACTGTAATTCCCAAAGATATGTGTTGGCAAGGCAATAAAGAAGCTTAGGAAAAAAAACTGCAATTCAAAAATCAGCGATAAAGTCATATTCATATAGCACAAAGTCTAGTTCTGGAGCAATATGGGCTGGGAAGATGTAGTTAAGTCACAGTCCCTTTGTAGTTAGAAACTAAGAGATAATACCTATGATCTCTGTAGTAGCTGAAATATTGCTTATCAGTAGCGATGGGTGAACCCGATCTGCATAGTTCGGGGTCTCTACCGTATGCTTAGTGTCCGTGCACGCACACCAAAGACAGAGTTCTCAGGGAAATCTGTGTAACTGTTCGGATTAAAAGAAAGAAAAGAAAGAAAATAGAGAATAAAGCAGAAGCGTTATACTTACCGAGTCTCCTTCATGGCTGTAACACTACTTCTGAGGCCACTCATTAACCCTCATACATATGCACTGATTTCCCTGCCCACTGTCAGTCTTGGCTTGTGATTGGTTGCAGTAAGGCTCCGCCCCACATTGTGAGACACTGTCTGTGATTGGTTGGAATCACACGCGCAGTGTGTCTTGCCTATAGTAGTGGAAAAACAAATTTCTAAATTAAAAAATTGGCCTAAGGTCCCCCCATATTATGACATCCAGCACCAGAACAGATAAAGCATACGGCTTCAGTCTGCAGCTCCCAGCCACGTGCTTACCTTGGCTGTGTATCAAAATAAAAGGGACCCTATGCGGCTCTTTTTTTTTTTTTTTTTTATTTATTTAAATAAATAATTTAAAAAAAATTGGCATGTGGTTCCCCCCAAATTTTAATACCCAGCCTTGATAAAGCTGACCGCTTTGGATGCGACAATTCTGGGCAGCTGCAAACTACTATTTTTAGGCTGGAAAGCCAATAACTACGGCCTCCCCAGCCTGAAAATACCAGCCTTCAGCAATCTGCTTTATCATGGCTGGGTATCAAAATTGGAGAGGACCGTACGCAATTTTAAATTAATTATTTATTTAAATAATTCAAGAAAAAGCTCCATAGGGTCCCTCTTATTTTGATACACAGCCAAGATAAGCATACAGCTGGGGGCTGCATCCTGTAGCCATATGCTTTATCACTGGATGTCATAATATGGTGGGGATTGTACACCAATTTATTTATTCTTAGATTATAAGTATGCAGACAGCGTGGATAATTCCAACCAATCACAGATGCTGTCTCACAGGATGGGGGCACGGTCTGACTGCAACCAAACACAGATGCCTATGTCGCGGGCGGGGAGGAGGGTGTCAGCACACTACGCTCACCCCTTCTGCTCGGGTCCAGCGGCTGCTGCTCAGTGGTGCCTCGAGCTGTGGGCCGGATCCCGGGGGTTTCTTGAGCGGCACTCCCCGCCCGTGAGTGAAAGGGGGTTGTTGGGTGTGGGATTTGTTTATTGTCCGTGACGCCACCCACGGTTGTGGTGATTTCACCACCGCTGCTCTATATGGGGATCCCGGGGATGGTGATGCGGAGCAGCCAGGTGTTGTGTTGCCCCTCCGTGGGTAGGGGTTGGTGATCCCAGGGCCCGGTGATGGTTTGGGAGGTGCAGGGCCTGGTGGGCGCAGGGAAGCGGGGGCAGCGCTGTGCCTTGCGGCACTGTGGTACTCACTCAGCCTGAGACGTTGACACAGTTTTTACGGTAAACCACACGGCTGGAAAGACGGTTCCCACGGACGGCTGTACTTGCTCTCCCAGTAGGTGACGGTGATGTCCCTCTTCCTTGCACCTTTGTTTACTTGTTGGTAGCGATGGGTCCCCACCGGTAACCCGCTCCTCGGCTTCAAGCTGGACCGGAGGAGCTCTACTCTTTGCCCGCAGGCGCTGGCCCTGAGAAACTGGTGCCTTGGCGGTGGCGGTGTCTCTCCTACTCTGGTTGGGCTGTTGCCTTCAATCGGGACTTGGTTGTTGGGGGATCTACATCCCCTTCACTGACGGATTTGGCAATTTCTGGCAACTCCAAGCCTTGCCGGGGTCCGAGAGGCCCCTGCCCTGGTGCTGACTGTCCTTCGGAACACTGCTCCAGACCGCCGGGCCACTACCCGTCCGCGGTCCTTCCAGGAACTTCCAAACGGTCCCCCTCCAGACAGTCACCGCCATTGCTGACCTTGCTGACCTGGTCCTACACACAGCTGGACCCTTCAGGCTTTCTCTCTGTCACCACTCTTGCTTTCCTCCTTTACCACTTTACTTCTCTCTACTTTCACTACTTGTTTACTCCTCCACTTAGCTCCTCACTCAAGCTCCCCCTGAGCTAATCTGCCTGGTTTCTCCCGCCTCCAGAGCTGTGAACTCCTCGGTGGGCGGAGCCAACCGCCTGGCCCACCCCCTGGTGTGAATCATCAGCCTCTGGAGGAAGGCAACAAGGATTTTTGGTTAGCTTTGGTGTTCCTAGCTGGGATGTAGGGTGTGGTGGTGTGTGACCTGTGTCCCCTGGCTTGCCCAGGGCGACACACCTAGACTGCCGTTAGGCGACATAAGCAAATAATCAAATAATATGTATGAGGTTTAATGAGTGGCCCCGGAAGTAGTGTTACAGCCATGCAGGAGACTTGATAAGTATAATGATACTGCTCTAATCGCCCTAGCCCTTTCTACCACCATTTTAAAGCACAATGTTCAGGTCCCCATAGACTTATAGGAGTTTGACATCCGAGCAGATGTTCAGGTTCTAGTAAGGCCCCAAACTGTATTTTTTTACAAAAATCCATCTTGATTCGCCGAACTCGAACATCTGCGGGTTCACCCATTTCTACTTATCAGCCCCCTCCACACTCCTCATGGAAAATCAAGTTGTCGGTGGCCTTGCAAATATCTAAATCCTCACTCAGATGATTTTTATAATCGCCACCAAAAAAGTGACCATTTTTCATCACTATGCTGGCATCAATTCTCCTTCATCTTTGGTCCAAGTGTTTATTTCTAATGTTTTTTCAGATACAAAAGAAAAAAATGATAATTTTAAAGCTTTTTTTTTAAGCAGTTAAAAAATCATCAAGGCTTTGATGAAACTGACATGATCATGTCACCTAAGTACTCTCCCTTTTTTAAGGGATCAAGTAAATGAAGGAGGAAATTGGAACATTATAGGAATGTCTTAGCGAAGGGCAGACAAATTTTCAATCCAATTGTGATTTGACAAATCAACATAAAATATCAGTTTGAACTGATATTGGGATCACACTCAGCTATGCAAGTCAAGGAGTGTGTGGAGATCACTGGACTGCACTCGGAGGACATTTCCACGCACTGACAGAATGGAGAAGGTGGAGATATTTTGTTCTCCATTCTCTTCTAGCAGTGTGCTTCAATTCTCTCATGCAAGAGAATCAGATCACACTATGCCAACATAATGTGGAAACTCAGAGTTTGATCAGAGTGTCTTTTTCATAATTAGCCCGATACTCTCGAATGAGTGAATCTACAGCTATCTGCCCATAGTATGAGGTTATTTCACTAGGCACATGTTCAGTAAACCAATACTCAGCAGTTAATTTTAATGAAGGATTTAATTATTTTTAATGTGTTTTTAGTGATATTAGGTTTTGTAAATGTACACATGGTATGTTAGAGTATGATATTTTCTCACCTAGAAGGATTTACTGGGACTTTAATATACAAATGACCTATTCTAAGGATAAGCTATTAATATTTGATAGTGGCGCATCAACTCCTAGAATTTTTGCCAGTCAGCAGAATGATGGAACTATGACATTATTTACTTATAGAGTTTGCATCATCTTCTTATCTAAGGATCACACTGATCCCCAGCCAGCCGACTTCTCGATTTCTGGGATGCGGATCATCCTGATGGACCATCCAGACCAGCGATAAAGCTGTATGAGGCAATTTTGTCTGTGCAGCCTTAAAAGTACAGCGGCAGTGAAGCTGGCCGTGATCAGGAGCTAACAATGTGCTCCAGGGATCCTGGCTAGCTTCAGTGCAGTGCTTACAAGCTCAATAGAAAAGAGTTTGTAAGCACTGTATATGTAATTGCAGCAATGAACGATCCCCCTAGTCAACGAATTGTAAACAAAAGAAAGAGAAAATGCTAACATTTGAATAACTGATAAATTGGAAAGTTGCTAATCTTTTCTTTTGTCACTTTATATGCTTGAATGCAGTGACTTAATAGGCTTGGGTAAAATGGCTGACACATAAATTCTAAATAGCTGAGAACGGAATGAAAAACTAGTTAAAGTAAATTATCCTCAGTGTAATAACACACTCCTGTTCCATTTAATTTACCTTTTTCCATGGGCAGGAAATAAGCCTCTTCTTCCTTTGACTACTTTTTAAAGGACTGTATGCACACAAGTGTTACCTAGTGTCAGTCATCTGTCGGACCTCTCACTTATAAAACGATGACAGTTGACAAATGAAAAGCTGTAGCTATTATGTACCTACGTCTATGAACATTTCTGAGCAGCCACCCACTGACTTGTGTTCTATAATCTACTGTCAGCTGTTGTTCGGTCCTCACCTAGATATGCCATTATTCCTTTGTGTCTCCAGCTAGGTGGTCGGAGATGTGTTTTTACTCCTTAGGCGTAGTGTACCTGTTAAAACACTGTGTCTTTTGGCTCCAGCTTTAAGCCCTTGGGCAGGAAGATGAAAGATCTGCTTTGTTAATTGCACTACCATTTTGACTTTGCAAAAGACAATCATTCGATGTATCCTATTGTGGCATTAAAATAGGGATTTGGTTGAAGCACTGCCTTAATTCCTCTTTGGCAGTTCTAGTCTTCGAGGCACCTTGTTTAAATCGGCAGCTTTTGTTTGTATGACATCTCAGTTTCTTGGCAGCTGTATACAGACGTTTTTACAAATAATAGGTAATTGCACGGAAAAGCAGCCTCACCCCACTACGGAGGAAGCATGGCCGGCCCCCATGTTCATTTTCACATTGCTCATTTATAGTTGGCTTTAACCCTTGAAATCACAACTGCCTCATGGAGGATTAATAAAAGATCAGGAATAACAACAAGAGCATACACAAAGCTTAATTTGAACAGCGATATATGACTGAGAATCTGATAAGAAAAGACTAACAGATAAGATTTCTGCTTGATCATTAAACAGAATAAATGATCTCTGAACAGCAGCTGCATCGACAATTTAGATGATTGAATTTCCTTCTATCAGCAAACAAAAAGGAAACATCCTGATAAGCCCAGGATTATTCAGGGAAATGGTACAAGCTCTGCTTTAATTGCTTGAGGTTTTACGTCACAGTGACTTGATGATGTTATTACAGTGCATCTGAATCCTCACAAAACCTGGAGCTCTGGCTGCAAATAGCTCTTGACGTATATATAATGGCAAATTATGGGGCATATTTATGAAAAGTGTCTAAGTTTGCACTCTCTAAGGCCTGCGACACACATCCGTGCCGCCGGCACGTGTTTGTCATTTTTTACACGTACCGGCGGCACGGAGACACGTTCAGCAATGCTACCCTATTGTAGCAGGCACACACACGTAAAACCACACGGAACGTGTGTCCGTGTGCGTTTGTACGTGTGTGCGTTTTTCAAAGCGCTGACATGTCAGTGTTTTCTCCCGCAGCACGGGTGTCACACGGCCCGCACCCGTACCACACGCGTGTAGTGTGGATGCGGTCCCGTGTGACACGCGCCGGAGAAAACACACGTGTCAGTGAAAAAAACCCAAAACATTTACTAACCTTCTCCAGCCCTCCTGTCTCTGCCGCTGCTGCCTCTTGCTGCCGACTGCCGCTCATTAATCTCATAGAATATTCACTTCACTGCCTGGCAGCAGCAGCAGCGGGGAGACGGGAGGGCTGGAGACCGAGGATCAGCACCACGGACAGCAGCGCGGACAACAGGAAGGGCCAGGTGAGTATGTAAATTACTGGTTCTACGGGTGCTATCGCGGATAGCACACGTAGAACACACGTGTCCCGCACGTACCAGAGACACGTACTTACCTGCACGCAACACGCAGGGGAAATACGTGTCTCTCGGCACCTGCGTGATTTTCACGTGAATGTGGCAGAGGCCTAAAACGTAGACGTAAATTCTTAGTTTTAGACATATTTATAATTCTGGCACTAGCATGTTCCAAAATGTTATCTGAAAATAAGAATTTGTGCACTGTGTACCAAAACCTTTTTTGTTAAAAGTTGCACCAATAATTGTGCCAAAAACTGTGGTAAATGATAACCTCACCAGTTTAAAAGTGTTATAATTTGTGCAGAGGGGAAAACGTTTCTCCTTTCGGAGACTGACACACCAATCCGGCTGTCAGTGGTGAGGAGACTTATATCTGCAATGCTCCTCTGGGAAATATGCAAATTGTCTCCTCAGGGAGGAAGTAGACGAGCTCTAGTGCCACCGATCAGAAGTAGTAATCCTAAAAGTCAAAAGTGGCCCTTTAATGAGCCTTTTCATATGGCCTAGGATTTATGCCAGATCAGAACCTCAATTTGCAGACACAGTATTTCGGGGTGATTGCCCCTCATCAGTGCAAAGTATGAGACCTGATCTGGCTGTATGAGAAGCTAACACGGGTCTAAGGGAAAAACTTTTCTTTTTGAGGAGACTGACACACCAATCTGGCATGCCAATGACGAGACTTATAGCTGCAATACTCCTCTAGGATATATGCAAATTGTGCCCTCAGGGAGGAAGTAGAAGAACTTTAGTGCCACTATTGGAAGTAGCAATCCTAAAAGTCAAAAGTGACCCATTAACGAGCATTGTCATATGGCTTAGGATTTATGCCAGATCAGAAACTCAATTTGCAGACACAGTATTTCGAGGTGATTGCCCCTCATCAGTGCAAAGTATGAGATCTGATCTGGCTGTATGAGAAGCTAAAACGGGGTCTGAGGGGAAATGTTTTCTTTTTGAGCAGACTGACACAGCAATCTGACATGCCAGGAGTGAGGAGACTTATAGCTGCAATGCTCCTCTGTTAAATAATTTGTGTCAGTTATTTGCACTACATTTTGATGAAAGCTATGTCTAAATCTTAGAAACTCCTAAGCCATGCTTAGGAGCATAATGTCGAAGATGTACAAAAAACCATTTTACTATCCATAAAAAATCCAAGAAAAATTCAGCAATCCCAAACGATAAAAAATTACAAAACTTTATTTCACATTTTAAAATTCCATGGTTAGGACTCCATTAAAAGGGAAACAGATGACGCATTTCAGATCCAACAGGTCCTTACTCATATCTGAACAACACAGATATGAGTTAAGGCCGCTTTACACGCTGCGATATCGGTACCGATATCGCTAGCGTGGGTACCTGCCCCCATCTGTTGTGCGACACGGGCAAATCGCTGCCCATGCCGCACAACATCGCCGAGACCCATCACACTACTTACCTGCCCGGCAACGTCGCTGTGACGGCGAACCGCCTCCTTTCTAAGGGGGCGGTTCATTCAGCGTCACAGCGACGTCACAGCTGCGTCACTGAACCGCCGCCCAATAGAAGCGGAGGGGCGGAGATGAGCAGGACATAACATCCCGCTCACCTCCTTCCTTCGCATTGCGGCCGGGAGGCAGGTAAGGAGAGGTTCCTCGTTCCTGCGGTGTCACACGGAGCGATGAGAGCTGCCGCAGGAACGAGGAACTGCTGCAGTAACGATTTTTGAGAATGGACCCCCATGTCACCGATGAGCGATTTTGCAAGTTTTTGCAACGATGCAAAATCGCTCATAGGTGTCACACGCAACGGCATCGCTAATGCGGCCGGATGTGCGTCACCAATTCCGTGACCCCAACGACTTCGCATTAGCGATGTCGTAGCGTGTAAAGCCCCCTTAAGGACCTGTTGGATCCGAAACGTGTCATCTGTTTCCCTTTTAATGGAGTCCTAACCATGCAATTTTAAAATGTGAAATAAAAAGTTTTAGAATTTTTTTTATCATTTGGGATTGCTGGACTTTTCTTGGATTTGTTTGGATTGCTTCTTCTGGTGTGCTGGACTCTTGAAGTGAAGTGAAGTTGATTTTTAGTATTTCTGTTTATCTGTTATTCCCTGGCGCGTCTTTGGCAGGACACACAAGTTTCCGCTGCACTTTGCTTGTGACCTGTAGGACTCTGTTTTGATACTAGAGATTGTGACGCTTGAGTGTTGTGATTTTTTTTATCTATATATTAAATTAGCTAACCATAAAGTATAGAGTTTTCTATTGCTTGCTAATTTTCTTGTTCTAACGTCACATGAATACTTGTGTAAACTAAACAATGACTTATTTCCGTTCCCCATATAGAATCAAAATGAGAAAATCAGGGCAACAAGATTTATCTTTTTAATTTTACCCACATTCATTACATCTTATCTTATCATGTGAAATTAGGTTATCAGCAAAATGATAAAATGATGATATACACATGAGAAATAGAAATGTTTTAATAATGTATCAAGCAAAATGTAATATTACAGCATACTGTATGTTCTTTGTTAGATTAGTTACGGCATTCAGCACATGACTACGGACACAGTATAAACTGTGCGTACACATTTGTGCATTTGCAAGCCATCAGAATTCTGCTTTAATATAGAGTATTAACAATTTTGCCACATTAGTCAGTATTATATTCGCTTTGTCCAAATAAAGACAAAACTGGTCCAGTAAAATTGGGAAAACTAAAATATAAAACATATGAATCCAATACTGCAAGAGGATCAGGTGTAGAAAGGTGTAGGAGCCTGCATCATGAAGGTGGGGCACATTTCTCAAAAAAAAAGACATGCCCCAAAGTGGCTTCAGGGAGTGCGAACATGACTGAGGAGGGATGCTAGGTCTGAGGGATAGCAAAGGGTTAAGGTGTAGTGCATTTTGTGTGGGAAAGTGTGGGGTAGAGTTATGGGGGCTATAGGGCCATTTGATTGGTCAGGGGGTGGTCAGATGTGAGGTGCATATATAGGGCAGGACTGTGGGGGGGTGGTCATTCGTTACCTGGCAGATGTCCGGAATCGTCGTGGAACCCAGGATGATCCGAGGAGAAGGCCCCTGTCTCAATTGATGTCGGCGAAGCGGCGTGAATAGCACCGGCTCCAGGAGACGCTGCAGCGATGAATGAAGGATGGCCAGGAGGCTGAGGTGACGGACCGGCCCATACCTCCGAAACAGATAAGGAGCACCTGACTACTGAGTTCCAACGGGACCCAGGATCCGGAGCCCAGCAGAACCCCTTAGGCGTGTGTGGAGGGATCGAGGGTGGCGCCGATGTCGTAGAGTGGAGGGACACAGAGGAGGGTTCGGCATCCAGGTGGTGAGTCGAGGCTCCGGCCTCCTGACCACTTCCAGTGTTACGGCCTGGGGGTTAGCACAGCGGTGTGGGCGGCATGGTCACGTGGTCTGCTGTCGCGGTCACATGACTCAGCTGGGCGGTCATGTGACCGGCAGCTTCCAGGAAGTGCAGCCTGCACATCCATGCAAGGTCTGGGCAGTGTCCGGATGATATTGCAGTACCCAGCGGCGGTGGTCTAGCAGTGTGGGTGGCGGTGAGTGATGTCACCGCAACAACTGGGGTGGCGCAGCCTTGTGGCCCCAGGCCCGGTTACGGGGTCCGTCGTTGCGTTTATGTGACCCCTGGTGTCGAGGTCACATGACCCAGAGGTGAGGTCATGTGATCAGCTGCATATTTAAGAAAGTGCGGCGTGCACAGCTGTGTAGTGCCCGAGCAGCAGTCGTGTAGCAGTATGTGATTCAGGGACAGCGCAGGCAGGCTATGGTGCGGGGGTTTGGCAAGACAACATGGGTGGCGCGACCTCAAGAACCGTGGTGTGGTCACGTGGTCCGGCGTTACGTTCATGGGCCCCCGGCGTCAGGTGCAAGATTTAGGAGGTGCGACCTGTGCAGTTGTGCCTGGTCATTGGAGCGGATTCGACTCTGGGTACGGATTCTCACTGGCGACTGTGCGGCTGGAGAGCCCCCCCCAGTGGTGACTCCAAGCCGGTGACCTTTTTGACAAGCGTCCCTGGATGGACAGTCGGTCCATGTGCTTGCAGTGCGGCCCAGGAGGGCTGCAGCCTGTGTCGATTCATGGAGAAGATGGCGGTGCTCGACGCGGAGGACACGTGGCGGCTGTTCCGTGGGACTCCGCAGAGTCAGCTTAGTAAGATTAAGACTCACTTACACCTTGTATTAATGCTTGGGTTATGGTGTGTGGTAAGGGTGGTGATACGTATGGTTTCGAGTGTGCTAGGGTGGTAGTGTGTGTTTGTCAGTGGGTTTGGGAACGGTGCACAGCTGGTCAGGAGGTTGGTGGCCCTGTGGCTGGCGTTTGAATTTTGTGGGGGGGTATTTTTGGGAGCTGCTATGTGGTCCAGGGGGCATTGTGGCTAGTACTGTCTTGCTCTATATGCACTTCACGAATGTTGCGGTTTTTCATACTAGTGCGTGTATCTATAGGTGAAAGAGACATTTTATTTTGCTTGGTGTACTTGTGCTTGGACTCTATGGGAGATCTTGTATGACTGGTGGTAATTTTACAGCGCTTCGCGAGTAAGTCAGGTGGAAGTCAGCGGTGGGGCGGAGCTTGAGGCGGGGTGAAGGATATTGGTGAAGGGACGTGTTCATGGCGGTTTCAAGGTTTGTGTTTAGTAGTCATGGGGGTCTTTTTGACGGGCGATTTACCACTGTTCCCTCGTATTTGAGAAGGGTTTCGATGGTAGTTCACTGACATCCAGTTTTGGGGGTGCATTTGGCGGCTAAAGCTTTAGTGTTGCAGTGAGGTGTGTGCTATTGTTGGTCGATGGTGAGGTGGAAGGTGGTTGCATTATACGAGGGTGTGGTTTATATGCCTCTGTCCAAGTCAGGCTCTCCAAAAGGGACGGTGTGTGTACTAAGGGTTTTCAGGGGTTTTCAGGTTCGCTGGTGTGCGGCGTGGTTTGTTGCAGACAGACGTTAAGGATAGGTCGAGATTGTTGGGACGGCAGGTTTTTGGGACCCATCCTTTTTTCCTGTGGTAGACGATACCTTCCCGGGGGAGGTATAGGAACAAAGTTGTCGGTTAATATATAAAAAAAAGAAACAGGGGGGGGGGGAAGGGGAGTTACGATAATCCCTTGTAGGAGATGGAGTTTGCTTTTTTTCCAGGACTTGAGTTTTCAATGTTTGTTTACAATTTCTTGGGGTACATATATATTGTGTGGAGCTGGGTGCTTTACGGTTGCTCATTGCCTGGTTGTTTTGAGGTTCGCGGTTCCCGTATCAGGGATGGTCTAGTGCTTATTTTCTGTTCATGGCCCAATCGGGGGACTGCTAAGGTGTTTCTTTATGCCCAGGGTGTATTTGCGGCACGCATGTGTTTTGATAGTTTGACGGGTTTGGTTCGTCCGGGTGGGGCCCGATGTCTGTTGTTAGGTCACGGGTAATTATTAGATTCCAGAGTATATCGTGCTGCTGTTTAGTGGTTAAGTTTGGCTGATTGAATATTGAATATGTGGGTCATGTGCAGCTAGGGGCCTTTGCATGATCTGCAGTTATTATGGGGTGGTTTACTGGAGACTGCTGGTCGGGTCTGCACAAGGTCAGATTTTCTCAATGGTTTTATATACACGGACTAGTGGGTTCTCACTGCGGACGGACCGTACTGGGTGATATTCATTCTAGCCGTTGGTAAAAGCTCTGTAAGAGTTTATTACAAAGTGGAGGTAGTTCTCGCTCACGACGGGCTTGGGAGTTGTTTGGGTACGGCTGGCTCTACATTGCCATACTTGGAGATATCTGTAGGCTCGTCTTAGATTGGTTTCTTTTCTGGTGCTCCTAGACGGTTGGGGCTCGAGTAATGTGTCGGTGTGAGGAATGAGTGACATTTGGGTTGGGCGGCCCATTGTGTTGACTATTGAGATCTGGGGTCGCCGCGGTTGGCAAATTGGTTGATTATCCGGCTAGCCAGTGCTGATGGCAGGTGTGTCCCATTTGTAGGGAATGGTGTATAGAGCAAGAGGCACGACATTTTGTTTCGATGGCCGTGTGACCGATCTCACGTGGTGGTGTAGCCCCTCCAGCACTATATAGCCAGGATGCTCATTTGGTCCCTCGGGTAAGGTGTATTTGAAGGTGCGTGCGAGCAGGTTGCATCTACAACCTTGCTTTCCTCAATGTCGGGCTGGTGGTATGCCATGGAATTGGAATCTAGTGCAGGGTGCACTGAATGTTTGTTGACTTAATGGTTCGAAGGACTCCAGTAATCGTCGGGGGGTTGTGCTCCGTTTGGGGGTGGTTTTCAGTGCTTTAAGAACAAGTGGCGGACAAGTGGTGGGCACAGGGCACCTGGTTGGTGCAAAGTTTTGACGGAAGGCCCGGGGTTATGTTGTCAGCAGTTCCGGAGAAATGGGGTGTGTGTCCAGTTTCTTCTGGACTTCGGGACATGTTGGAGTTGCATTTCTCTCATTTTGTGAGTGTTGTTGAATCTGCATATGAGTGGGGATTGGGTGAGGAGTGAATATCACTTTGGGTAAGAGTGTGGCAACGGTCGTGTTGTTGATTTGGGGTTGGGAGTGCGCAGGAGATGCACACAATTAGTGGTGGTCATTTGGCCAGTTACTAGAGTGGGTCATCCCTTTTATGGGTCATTGAGTAGTATGTGGTAGCCAGAAGGGTGTACTCCGACTCATGTTTTGGGACCACCTCTGGCGGCGGGGGTGTTGTGACACATTGGTAAATAGTTGGGGTCTTTTTCTTCAGGCCAGTGATTGGCTTGACAGATTTTAGTTCATCAGGGTTGTTGTATTTCCTTGGTGGATTGGTTTTGCTAATTGTTCTGGGTGGTTATCTCAGGATTGGTGCTATCACACAAAGTTGACAGGACCACCAGAGGTTTTGGTACTGGAGAGTGCGAGGTACTGAAGTAAAGGGAGGCGACTGAAGATAAGTGTGGCATAGTTGTAACACAATCTCATAGTGGTGATAACTGTAACTGTTTAATTTCATTAGGGATTTGTTGTCTGTGTTTGTCTGGGGTACTGTGAAAAAGCAAAAAAAAAAAAAAAAAAAAAGTGTGTCTAGTGATTTAGTCAGTAGTATTAGCCACACCTGTTTCTAGAAGCTTCTAGCAGCTTCTAGTAGTCCTTGTAGAACTATATAAACCAGCCAGAGCTAGCGAGGTGCTGAGAGTGCGAGGTACTGAAGTAAAGGGAGGCGACTGAAGATAAGTGTGGCATAGTTTTAACACAATCTCATAGTGGTGATAACTGTAACTGTTTAATTTCATTAGGGACTTGTTGTCTGTGTTTGTCTGGGGTACTGTGAAAAAGCAAAATAAAAAAAAAAAAAAAAAGTGTGTCTAGTGATTTAGTCAGTAGTATTAGCCACACCTGTTTCTAGAAACTTCTAGCAGCTTCTAGTAGTCCTTGTAGAACTATATAAACCAGCCAGAGCTAGCGAGGTGCTGAGAGTGCGAGGTACTGAAGTAAAGGGAGGCGACTGAAGATAAGTGTGGCATAGTTTTAACACAATCTCATAGTGGTGATAACTGTAACTGTTTAATTTCATTAGGGATTTGTTGTCTGTGTTTGTCTGGGGTACTGTGAAAAAGCAAAAAAAAAAAAAAAAAGTGTGTCTAGTGATTTAGTCAGTAGTATTAGCCACACCTGTTTCTAGAAGCTTCTAGCAGCTTCTAGTAGTCCTTGTAGAACTATATAAACCAGCCAGAGCAAGCGAGGTGCTGAGAGTGCGAGGTACTGAAGTAAAGGGAGGCGACTGAAGATAAGTGTGGCATAGTTTTAACACAATCTCATAGTGGTGATAACTGTAGCTGTTTAAGAAGAGAAGAGTCGCCGTAAGCTGATCGATTGCTGGGACTTGCCGGGTCTCGCTTTTTGAGGACATCGCAAAACCTGACGGCGCGCGACTTTCGCCTGTCATATGCTACATCAGCATTATGGAAGAGAAGAAAATCCACATGGTCACCTGCAACACATGCTACATGTTTACGGATCTGCCGCACAAGAAATTCAACTTCACCTGTCAAAAGTGCAAACTTGTTGCCCTCTTAGAGGAAAAGGTGCGGGGACTGGAAGAAAGAATAGCAACTTTGAAGCTAATTAAAGAACATGAGGACTTCTTGGACGAGGCAGAAGCAACAATTCAGGATATGGAAAGTGAGAAAAGCTTCAGAACACATACAGAGGCTGAAAAGTGGACACATGTGACCAAAAGAAGCCAGCGGATCAAGTGGTCGGCACCACCCACACAGCTTAGCAACCAATATGAAGCCCTCATGCTGGAGAACGAAAATGGCACAGCTCAGGATGATACCGTCTCTACAGGAGAAGACACAGTATCATCAAAAGAAGTTACTTTGTCAACAAAAGCAGAAACAAAAGACACTCAAAAGCACTCAGGAGCAACAAGCAGTGCGTCCAGAAAGAAAAGAAGAGTGGTAGTTATGGGCGACTCACTACTAAGAGGCACGGAGGCAACTATCTGCAGGCCGGACATAACCGCACGAGAAGTATGCTGCCTCCCTGGAGCAAAAATCAAGGATGTGGCCAACAGGATACCAACTATCCTCGGATCCAAGGACGAATACCCGTTCCTATTGATACATGTAGGAACAAACGACACGGCAAGAAATGATCTGCCAACTATTTGTGAAGACTTTGAAATTCTGGGGAAGAAAATAAAGGAACGGAACGTACAGGTTGTTTTCTCATCAATCCTCCCAGTCGATGGCCATGGTGTCAGAAGATGGAATAGGATACTAGATTTGAACAACTGGCTACGACGGTGGTGCAGGCAGCAAGGATTTGGATTCTTAGACCATGGAGTGAATTACCTCTACGATGGACTTCTCGCAAGAGACGGGATACACCTCACAAAACCTGGGAAACACACGTTCGCCAGAAGGCTTGCCACACTCATCAGGAGGGCTTTAAACTAGAAGAAGAGGGGATGGGAGAAAAAACAGCAGACAAGAACATGCAGCAGAAGGACAAACTAATCAAGGATACTAGATGCCGTAAAGAGGACCCAAGACAGGGTACTAAGAAGGAAGCTGAGAAAAGGGGAGCAAAACTTCTTTCCTGCATGCTGACCAATGCAAGAAGCCTGACCAATAAGATGGAGGAACTGGAGCTGGTAATGTATGAGGAGAAATACGACATAGTAGGAATAACTGAGACATGGTTAGATGATAGTTATGACTGGGCGGCTAACCTGCAAGGATATGAATTGTTTAGGAGGGATCGTAAAAAAAGGAAAGGGGGTGGAGTCTGTCTATATATAAAGTCCAGTTTAAAGCCCAGACTAAGAGAAGATATTCAAGAGGGAAATGAAGAGGTGGAGTCTCTATGGGTGGAGATAAAAGGAGGGAAAACTAATAAAATCCTCATAGGGGTTTGTTATAAGCCACCAAATATAACAGAAACCACTGAAAATGTATTATTGAAACAAATAGACAAAGCAGCAAATCACAATGAGGTGATTATTATGGGGGACTTCAATTACCCCGATATAGACTGGGAAACTGAAACCTGCGTATCTCAGAAAGGAAACCGGTTTCTGTCAGTAACTAAGGATAATTATCTGTCCCAACTTGTGCCGGGCCCAACTAGAGGGGCAGCCCTTCTGGACTTAATTTTAAGCAACAGGCCAGATAGAATAACAGACGTACGAGTGGATGGGCACCTAGGGAATAGTGACCACAATATAATACAATTCCACTTGTCCTTTAGTAAGGTGCCTTGGAGGGGGGTTACAAAAACGCTGAATTTCAGGAAAGCAAAGTTTGATCAACTTAGAGAAGACCTTCGCCAAATTGATTGGGACAATGTCCTCAAAAATGGGAGCACAGAAAATAAGTGGGAAATTTTTAAATCGGTATTAAACACCCACTGCGAGCGAGCCATACCATACAGAAATAAAAGGGCTAGGAACAGGAGAAAACCAATGTGGCTTAATAAGGATGTAAAAGGGGCAATGAATAATAAGAAAAAGGCATTTAAAAAGCTAAAACAAGAAGGCAGTGAGGAAGCATTAAAAATATATAGAGAAAAAAATAAAATGTGTAAAAAACAAATATATTTAGCAAAAGTAGAAACTGAGAGACTCATTGCTAAGGAAAGCAAAACAAATCCCAAACTATTCTTTAATTATATAAACAGAAAAAAGATTAAAATTGATGGTGTTGGCCCTTTAAAGAATAATGAGGGTAAAATCATAGAAAGCGATGTGGGAAAAGCAAATGTTTTAAATACTTTTTTCTCAACTGTGTTCACACAGGAAAAGCATATGCCAGGGGAAATGCAGAGTGATCATGTAAATGCCCCGTTAAGTATGACCTGCCTAACCCAGGAAGAAGTGCAGAACCGACTTAGTAACATTAAAATTGACAAATCACCAGGCCCTGATGGCATTCACCCTCGGGTATTAAGGGAGTTAAGTAATGTGATAGACATGCCTCTATTCCTTTTATTTAAAGACTCTATAGAAACTGGGTCTGTTCCACTGGATTGGCGGCTAGCAAATGTGGTACCAATATTCAAAAAAGGGTGCAAAAGGGAACCTGGAAACTATAGGCCGGTAAGCTTAACATCTGTTGTGGGTAAATGTTTGAAGGGTTTTTAAGGGATACTATTATGGAATGTCTCAATGTTAATAACTGTTTAACTCCATATCAACATGGATTTATGAAGGATCGCTCCTGTCAAACTAACCTGATCAGCTTCTATGAGGATGTAAGCTCTCACATGCACCGAGGAGAATCATTGGATGTCATTTATCTCGACTTCGGTAAAGCATTTGACACTGTCCCACATAAAAGACTGCTAAGTAAAATGAGAAAGCTTGGGCTCGGGGAAAATGTGTGTAGATGGGTAGGTAGCTGGCTTAGTGGTAGAAAACAAAGAGTGGTTATTAATGGTGCATACTCAGATTGGGCCAGGGTTACTAGTGGGGTGCCACAGGGGTCTGTATTGGGCCCCCTACTATTTAATATATTTATTAATGATCTGGTGGATGGTTTACAGAGTAAAATATCAGTATTTGCAGATGATACAAAACTATGTAAGGTAGTTAATACAAAGGAGGACAGTTTGCAACTACAGATGGACTTGAGTAAATTGGAGAATTGGGCTGAAAAATGGCAAATGAGGTTTAACACAGATAAGTGTAAGGTTATGCACATGGGAAGGAGAAACAGATGCTACGATTACTTACTAAATGGGAAACTGCTGGGGAAATCAGACATGGAAAAAGACTTAGGCATCTTAGTGAATAAGAATCTAAATTGGAGTGCCCAGTGTCAGGCAGCAGCCACCAAAGCAAATAGGGTGATGGGATGCATTAGAAGAGGTCTGGGGGCACGAGATGAAAACATCATTCTCCCTCTGTACAAATCACTAGTCAGACCACACTTGGAGTATTGTGTGCAATTTTGGGTGCCGGTGCTGAAGAAAGACATTACTGAACTTGAAAGGGTTCAGAGGCGGGCTACTAAAATAATAAATGGAATGGGTGCATTACAATACACGGAAAGGTTATCAAAATTAGGTCTATTTACTCTAGAAAAGAGAAGACTTAGGGGAGACCTAATAAATATGTACAAATATATCAGAGGGCCATATAGAGATCTCTCCCATGATCTGTTTGTACCAAGGACTATGACAAGAACAAGGGGGCATTCTTTTCGATTGGAGGAAAGAAAATTCCTACATCAGCATAGAAGAGGGTTCTTCACGGTAAGAGCAGTGAGGCTCTGGAACTCTCTTCCTGAGGAAGTGGTGATGGCCAACTCACTGAATGAATTTAAGAGAGGAATGGATGCATTTCTTGTTAGCAAAAGTATAGAAGGTTATAAATAGCATAATCTTACAGGTAGATAGAAGAGCAACCAAGATTATTAGAGGAATGGGTGGGCTGCAATACCAAGACAGGTTATTAAACTTGGGGTTAGTTAGTTAGGAAAAACAAAGGCTTAGGGGGATCTAATCACAATGTATAAATATATGAGGGGACAGTACAGAGACCTTTCCAAAGATCTCTTTACACCTAGGCCTGCGACTGGAACACGGGGGCATCCGCTACGTCTTGAGGAAAGAATGTTTAATCATAATCACAGATGAGGACTCTTTACTGTACGAGCAGTGAGACTATGGAGCTCTCTGCCGTATGATGTTGTATTGAGGGATTCACAAGTAAAATTTAAGCAGAGCCTGATCGCATTAATTGAAAAATATAATATTACCAGTTATGTATATTGGATTTTATGACAGGGTGTTGATCCAGGGAACTAGTCTGATTGCCGTATGTGGAGTCAGGAAGGAATTTTTTTCCCCATTGGAGCTTATTTGACACATTGTGGTTTTTTTGCCTTCCTCTGGATCAACATGTTAGGCTACGGGTTGAACTAGATGGACTTAGAGTCTCCCTTCAACCTTAAAAACTATGAAACTATGAAACTACTGCACGCGGGTGGAGGAGACTTGGTCGCTGGGGCGTCCAGGGGCTTGATCCGTGACATCGGGCCTGACTACCTTGGGACCTGTGTTCCTGCCTGGGTGTTGTGCTTGTGTGGTCGTTCATAGGTGCTCCTGGTTCATAGGTGCTCCTGTCCTTGGAATAATGCCTAGTATGTTTCCAGGGCACATATTCAGGAATCTGTCGGAAGTTAGGGAACCAGTGTAGGTTCTTTTGTTACAATACGAATGGTTGGCTTTGTTTAATTATCAGTTGGTGTGCAATTTTCGGAGGCGCCTGCAGTGTTGCGGTCTCAACGAGGCAGAGTTCGCGTCCTATTCCTTCAGGATGGGGGTGGCGGCTTAGGTGGCTCGTTGGGGACTGGTTGCACAGGCGGTGTGTAGGATTGGATGTGCTGGTCAGCTATTTGCAGATCTTATGTGCAGCTGGCCTTGTTGAGCTGGTGGTTCAGTGCAGGTTGGCATTGGGGGGTCCAATGGGTTCAGTTTTTGCTCGATTGGTATTGATACCAAGGCATTGGTTACTCAAGCCGTGGAGTCGGCTCGGGTTGTTTTTTTGGTGGTGGGACTCGCATGTACAAGGTGTCATACGTGCTCGCTGTGACGGAAAGGAAGAGGGTATTTGAAGTCGGTGGATTGCACAAAGAGCAGGGAGGGAACCCAGTGGTGGAACGGGTTACCCCTGGTGGTGCAAGGTGGGTCCCTGCTGTGGTGGGTCACAGCGGGGCATGTTAATGTGGGTCACTGCGGGGCTGGGTCCCAGCGGGACATTGGTTAGGCAACACTCGGCTGGGTGTCCTCGAGCTGGTGTGGTGCGGCTGAGGGCACGTGGTGGAGCTGGGGTTGCAATCATCTACAATGGACTCTTCATTTACCCCCTCCTTTGCTGGTGATTATGTTTAAGGAATATTACTATGTGTATGGTTGAAATGTTATTGTTTGTTGGTGTTAATAAACGGGGCTGCTGTGGCCTTTTACATCCAATGTCACGCAGTCATGCCTTATTTTAGGTTAAGAAGGGGAAAGTGTTGGGTCATTACGGTAAGGCCGTCAGTCAGACTTTCCTAAGTCATGTACTTTTGTGCCCAAGATATGCTTGCTCTGCCTATCTACAGACCTACTGCTGCAATACAAGCAACTTTTAATTTGCTGAGTGTGTTGCGCTGGGTGGAGACACTGATAAAGGAGATATCATACAAAAGAGAGTAAAACTAGCTAATGAATGCTTCTTCCAATGGACTGATAGAAAAGCTCATTGGCCAGTGCTCCTGTCCTCCTGCATGACATGACTGAATGCTTCTGTCCTCCTGCATGATATGACTGAATGCTTCTGTCCTCCTGCATGATATGACTGAATGCTCCAGTCCTCCTGCATGACATGACTGAATGCTCCTGTCTTCCTCCATGACATTCCTGTAAGGAGAAGAAAGAGCAAGGAGGTGACGCTAAAAGTTAGAGCTGTTAGTTGAGATCCCCAGTACTGTAAAATGAGCAGTGATGCCTTGAATAACACCACCTCCCAGTCCTCTTCTCCATATAGAGTGACTGCTCCAGCCCTCAACAATAAGAGCTTCTTTATGCTATTTACAGCTAAGCAATGGGAGCAGAGATCTAGAGTGCGGAAAGGGGCATCACAGGAACAGCACCAGCCATGAGCCTCATCTGCCTGAGGAAACTGCTCAATATATACATCTCCTGAACCCCTACACCAGCCATGCTGTAGAAAACCATACCTCCCAACTTTTGAAGAACTGAAAGAGGGACAAAGCATGCAGCACAGGCAGCACAACTTTGCAAATTTTTGCCACGCCCCTAGCTACACCCAATTGGCAGTGAGGGATGTTCCGCAGATGCCCCGGACTGTTAATTCATTCATAGTCATATCAGCCAGAACTTTTTTTTGCTGCTGTCCACATCAAATGATATGATAATGCTCTTCTCTGTAAACAGTGTAAACTGCCTTAAAGTCCACTGTAGATATTTTTTTCACAGGTGGATTGAATAAAGTTCATTGGTGGATTGGCGATCCACATGTGCCTGTTAACCCCTTAGATCGCGCTGTCAAACTCTGACAGCGCGCTCTTAAATGTGAGGCACAAGAGAGTCTCCAATCCACCCGCACTTGTTAGCTGCACATGTATGCTGATCAGATCAGCAGACATGTGCGGAGGAATAATGTCGGCTCGCCTTTTAGATACATCCTAGGTCATAAAGGAGATAAAAAGCAGAAAATAAAATCTTTCTCACACTTAAATCCAATTCGCATATTAATTGGGAATGCTGTTGTTGTGGATGTGTCACGGGTGGCAGACAGTCCTGTGGTGTCTGGCAATAGAAGGTCACACCATCTGGCTGCACAAAATGCTCCCTGACTTTCTATTATTCCTGCTGTTAGCAGTCAGTGTACTAGGTATCTCATCTGCTGGGTTTTCATCCTTTTGCCTTTAAGACCCAGTGGAGCTCCTCTTTCCTTCAGCTGCTAATCATCTGTATTTCTCCTTGGGTTTAAATACTCTTCTTTTCCCTGGACATGTGCTGGTGATATTCAGTTCCTTCACAAGCTCTGGAAGCAAGCAGGTGGCTTACACAAATCTGTAGGATTGTTGCTGCTTTTTGCTGAACTTCTTCCTGAGGCATCTGGAGTTAAGTTGTTCATGTGCTTTCCCCATGTGAGTGCTCCCTGTCTTCTTTAGTGTTTAGTGGGGTTGAGAAAGAGCTCATTCCCCCCATTACCCTCTCTAGGGCCCAGCTTAAGGGTCATCCTAGTGCCAGATATTTGGCTTAGCACATAGGTGTGGAACCTATCTAGGTTTGGGAGGAACCCCAGGTGTCAGCAGTAGGCTTGGACAGCAGTCACCATATCCCCTTTCCCTAGATGCAGGGTTTTCCTTCTCTTTTGCCGTTCACTTGGTACTACCCCCTACCTAGTGTGACAGCCTTGTAGAGATGCCTGAACTCGTGCTACCAGGGCATATTAAAACATTTATAATTAATTAAATATTTAAATAAACAAATGACATTGCAAGCCCTTTCTACACTTGGTTTACATGTTTGTTTGTTTTTCCAGGAGGAGAGAAATACCTTGTCCTGGCCTTGGTCCAATATGACGTATGAAACACAGATCTCATTATTGGACCCACTACAAATATATTTTCTGATGATCAAAGACTACTGACTTCCCCAAATTTACTTTCAGAACACTAGTCTTATTGGAATAAGTTGGCAAAATCCCAGGTAATATAAAGAATGAAGAAAAGAAGAAAGATTAAATGTGGAGCAAATCAGAATTAAATAGAATCATGTGTGTCTAAGGCTTCTTCTATAGGTCTGTAAGCAGATGACTAGATCATTTATCATGACACAGGCATTTTGGAGAAACATACCCATCAGTTTTGTTGTCTGTACAAACAAACAACGAAACTGAACTCAAAATGCAGATGTGAATAGAGTCTAATGTTGACTCTTAGGCGGGCTTTGCACACGACGACATCGCAGGTGCGATATCGGTGGGGTCAAATCGAAAGTGACGCACATCTGGCGTCGCTGTCGACATTGTAGTGTGTAAATCCTTTTTGATACGATTAACGAGCGCAAAAGCGTCGTTATCGTATCATCGGTGTAGGGTCCGACATTTCCATTATTTGGCAGCAGCGACAGGTACAATGTTGTTCCTCATTCCTGCGACAGCACACATCGCTGTGTGAGAAGCCGCAGGAGTGAGGAACATCTCCTACCTGCGTCACCGCGTCTCACGCCGGCTCTGCGGAAGGAAGGAGGGGGGCAGGATGTTTACATCCCGCTCATCTCCGTTCCTCCACTTCTATTGGCCGCCTGCCGTGTGACGTCGTTGTGACGCCGCACGACCCGTCCCCTTAGGAAGGAGGCGGGTCGCCAGCCAGAGCGACGTCGCAGGGCAGGTGAGTGCATGTGAAGCTGCCGTAGTGATAATGTTCGCTACGGCAGCGATCACAAGATATGGCTGCTGCGACGGGGGCGGGGACTAGCGCTGCAGCGTCGGTAACACATTGTTACCGATGTCGCAGCGTGCAAAGCCCGCTTTAGTTCAGTAATTTGCTTTGTTTTGGGGTTTGTTTGTTTTTTTCAAATAAATTGTTCAAGAGCGCATTTTTTTATTTCTTATTAGAATGCTCAGTATCCTCTCCAAACATATACTATAAATAACAAAATGTAGGCTGCCTATAGCCACCACTAGAGGGGAGTTGAGAGAATCCTGCATATATATTTTTACAATGAACCTGATTCTAAAATAATATGAAGTAGAATAAAGTCTTCGCCCCTTCTAGTGGTGGCTGCAAGCCACAATAATGTTACCAGTTATCACAGTCTATTCAGAGTGTTTCTCAGCTCTCTGTCATTACATAGCATTATGATAAAAGGTAGATATATACTTTAGGTTCACCCCCGAGCCTATTTTCACCTTTCTGACTAGGCCAATGTTTTTACAATTCTGACCAGTTTCAATTTATGAAGTAAGAACTCTGGAACGCTTCAGCAGGTCCCAGTAATTCTAAGAATGTTTTTTCTTGACACATTGTACTTTCTGATTGGGGTAAACTTAGGACAATATTTTTTGCATTTACTGTAATTGTAAAAATATCAGAAATTTTGAGAAATATATGAAAATGTCACAATTTTTAAACTTTGAATTTTTGCGCCCTTAAACCAGAGAGCTATGTTATTACTAGAAGGTGGCCCGATTCTAACGCATCAGGTATTCTAGAATTTATTGTGTAGTTAATGTATGATTTTTGTTATATATATATAGAGGTTGTTGTGTGTAGTTGCCAAGTGTTTGTGTAGGGCGCTGTAAATGTTCTGGGTGTTGTCTATGTGTGGGGCTGTGAGAGTGGTGTTGTTTGTGTGTTGCATTGTGTGTGTTGCGTTGTTTGTGGAGCGCTGTGTGTCTGCAGCATTGTGTGTGTGTGGTGCTGTGTGTGTTGCGCGGTTTGCGTGGGTGTATGTGTGGGGTGCGTGTGTGTGTTTGGGGGGAGGTATGTTTTGTGCAGTGTGTGTGTGTTGGAGGAGTAGTCCTGGGGAGAGAGGAGTATAATAGGAGGAGTAGTCCTGGGGAGAGAGGAGTATAATAGGAGGAGTAGTCCTGAAGGTGAGGAGGATAATAGATGGAGTAGTCCTGGAGGTGAGGAGTATAATAGGAGGAGTAGTCCTGGGGGGAGAGGAGGATAATAGATGGAGGAGTAGTCCTGGAGGTGAGGAGTATAATAGGAGGAGTAGTCCTGGGGGGAGAGGAGTATAATAGGAGGAGTAGTCCTGGGGGGAGAGGAGTATAATAGGAGGAGTAGTCCTGGGGTGAGAGGAGGATAATAGGAGGAGTAGTCCTGGGGAGAGAGGAGTATAATAGGAGGAGTACTCCTGAAGGTGAGGAGGATAATAGATGGAGTAGTCCTGGAGGTGAGGAGTATAATAGGAGGAGTAGTCCTGGGGGGAGAGGAGTATAATAGGAGGAGTAGTACTGGGGTGAGAGGAGGATAATAGGAGGAGTAGTCCTGGGGAGAGAGGAGTATAACAGGAGGAGTAGTCCTGGAGGTGAGAAGTATAATAGGAGGAGTAGTCCTGGGGGGAGAGGAGGATAATACGAGGAGTAGTGCTGGGGAGAGAGGAGGATAATAGGAGGAGTAGTCCTGGGGAGAGAGGAGTATAATAAGAGGAGTAGTCCTGGAGGTGAGGAGTATAATAGGAGGAGTAGTCCTGGAGGGAGAGGCGTATAATAGGAGGAGTAGTCCTGAAGGTGAGGAGTATAATAGATAGAGTAGTCCTGGAAGTGAGGAGTATAATAGGAGGAGTAGTCCTGGGGGGAGAGGAGGATAATAGGAGGAGTAGTCCTGGGGAGAGAGGAGTATAAAAGGGTGAGTAGTCCTGGGGGGAGAGGAGTATAATAGGAGGAGTAGTCCTGGGGGGAGAGGAATATAATAGGAGGAGTAGTCCTGGAGGTGAGGAGTATAATAGGAGGCGTAGTCCTGGAGGTGAGGAGTATAATAGGAGGAGTAGTCCTGGGGGGTGAGGAGTATAATAGGAGGAGTAGTCCTGGGGGGTGAGGAGTATAATAGGAGGAGTAGTCCTGGGGAAGAGGAGGATAATAGGAGTAGTAGTAGTCCTGGGGAGAGAGGAGTATAATAGGAGGAGTAGTCCTGGTTGGAGAGGAGTATAATAGGAGTAGTCCTGGGGTGAGAGGAGTCTAATAGGAAGAGTAGTCCTGGAGGTGAGGAGTATAATAGGAGGAGTAGTCCTGGGTGGAGAGGAGTATAATAGGAGGAGTAGTCCTGGGGGAGAGGAGTATAATAGGAGTAGTCCTGGGGAGAGAGGAGTCTAATAGGAGGAGTAGTCCTGGGGGAGAGGAGTATAATAGGAGTAGTCTTGGGGAGAGAAGAGGATAATAGGATTAGTAGTCCTGGGGGGGAGGAGTATAGGTGCCCAATGTGTGCGGGGGGTGTGGTCGAGCGGGCAAAGTGTGCAGGGGTGTGGCCGAGCGGGCACAGTGTGTGGGGGGCGTGGTGGAGCGGGCAAAGTGTGCGGGGGGCGTGGCCGGGCCAAGCCGAGTGGGCACAGTGTGGGGGGGCGTGGCCAAGCGGGCACAGTGTGTGGGGGGCGTGTTGGAGCGGGCAAAGAGTGCGGGGGGCGTGGCCGGACCAAGCCGAGTGGGCACAGTGTGCGGGGGGCGTGGCCGGGCCGAGCCGAGCGGCCATGGCGACGATTGTCATTGTAATGACGTAATTTTGAAGCAAGACAGACACAGAATAAGGCAATTATATATATAGATTATTATTATTATTATTATTATGCCATTTATTCCATGGTGCTTTACATGTGAAAAGTGGTACATATAATAGCGACAAGTACAATAATCATAAACCTATGAGTAAGGGTTTTTTTTTTCCACTGAAACGTGTAAGGTGTTGCAGAGAGGGGATCTTTCCCCCACTATGATTTTAATTGTGTGTTAGCACAATAAAGCATTTTTCACCACTTGTGTGAGAGAATTTTTTTTTCTTCATTTCCTACAGCACACTTGTGGAGGTCAGATATCGCATCTCTCCCCTCTTTTAGATCCTGAGTTCATATTGGAAGACGAGGTATTGGTTTGTTTTGTTTTTTACAATAATCATAAATAATAAAAGGCACAGACTGGTACAGGAGGAAAGAGGACCCTGCCCATGAGGGCTCACAGTCTACTGGGGATGTGTGAGGATACAGTAGGATACATTGTTATTATTTTGTAACAGAAAATAATTAACAAATAATGTTTACCACATGTCTACTTTACATTAGCATTTTTTTTGAAACATATTAATCTTTGTTAGGAAGTTCATACAGGTATATATGATCATCTCATCTCCTCTTCTGTGGTGAATTCTAACTCCGCTTTCTGCTTATAGTAATGCAATGATTTTTATATATGTATATACATATATGAGAAACGGGTTTATGCCGCGCTCAAGAATCACTGTATCCAAGGAATTTACTTTAAATCTCTTTTTTATTACAGTTCCAACGCGTTTCAGAGACATATACCGTCTCCTTCTTCAGGGAAAAGAGAAAATGTATCCACAGTATACAGACCAGATGGTTATATAGGAGTCCATTAAAGACACGTTAATCCTTATGACATCAATGCTCTCATGGTAACAGAGTGACTCATGAGCACGTGGAGACTGCAGAAAAACTGTGTTAACATTTAAAAAAAAAATTATTTTTTTTTATATATATATACAAGCATCTGAACTTTTTCAAACCATGAATAACTGAAAAATAAAAATAAAAATCGAAAAATGATAAATAAACCGTATGTAAAAAGATGTTTGGTTTATTTCCCAAGGCGTATAAATGTAATGATGGACATAAAATTGTTAAATGTGGTACTAGAACCCCAAAGGAAGGAGTATTTCCTTGAGTTCTGACTCAGAATGACTTGTAATCATCCATTGCTCCATGGCTAGCTGCTTATTTGAGATGGCGAAATCAAGCAGCTACTGAAAGATCCCACAGTAAAGGGAATCATAAAGGTGTAAATTTATAACGTGCAAATGCGCTGATGTGAAAAATGTGCATGTAGATGCCAGAGGTATTTATGTGTAAAATAAAATGTGTCAGTTTAATGAAAGAATGTGTATTTGAAATTGATGCGTGAATGACTAGTGTGTCAATTTTGTAAAGGACTGTGCATTTGAAACCAGAACATGTGTATATAGATACTGAAGAAACAAGAGACTTCCGAGAGATTCCTAGAAAGCAGAAGCCGTGAACTTAAGGTGAAAGAAAAGCGCCTGCGCAGAGACACTGAGCTAGTTCTCAATGAAAAACAGGGTGAAATGAGTTCAACCCGTGGGAAAAAAAGAGACAGCGCATGCGTGAAAAATACAATGAAAGTGACTCGGGTGCAAATGCCCCACCAACATTCTGGGTGCAAAAAAACAGGCATGCAACACATATTGAGGCAGTGAATATATGGGTAGGATGAAAAATATAGTACAAGATTATTGCTCAAACAATTATATAAATGTAAATAAATATGAATAAAAATATGAATAAAAATGAATGAATAAGCACCTCATACAATTGCAGATGACTTTGATGAAAGATATATATCATAATGAATGTACACATTTATATGAAACATATTAAAAATGTTTGGTTTATTTCCAAAGCGTATAAATGTGATGATGGACATAAAATTGTTAAATGTGGTACTAGAACCCCAAAGGAATATTTCCTTGAGTTCTAACTCAGAATGGCTTGTATTCGTCCATTTCTCCATGGCTAGCTGCTTATTGGAGATGGCGAAATCCAGCAGTTACTGAATGATCCCACAGTAAAGGGAATCAAAAAGGTGTATATTTATCACGTGCAAATGCGCTGATACAAAAATTGTGCATGTGGATGCCAAAGGTGTTAATGTGTAAGATGAAAATGTGTCAGTTTAATGGAAGAATGTGTATTTAAAATTGATACGTAAATGACTAGTGTGTCAATCTAGTAAAGGACTGTGCATTTGAAAACAGAACATGTATATATAGATACTGATGAAACAAGAGACTTCCGAAAGATTCCTAGAAAGCAGAAGCCGTGAACTTAAGATGAAAGAAAAGCGCCTGCGCAGAGACACTGAGCTAGTTCTCAATGAAGACCAGGGTGAACTGAGTTCAACCCATAGGAAAAAGAAAGACAGCATGCGTGAAAAAAGCCATGAAAGTGACTCGAGTGCAAATGCCCCACCAACATTCTGAGTGCGAAAAAACAAGCATGCAACACATATTGAGGAAGTGAATATATATAAATAGGATGAAGAATATAGTGCAAAGATTATTGCTCAACAAATATATATAAGTAAATAAATATGAATAAATATAAATGAATAAGCACCTCATATAGTTACAGATGACCTGGATGAAGGATATATACATCATGATAAATGTACACATTTATACGAAATGTATATAGACATATATAGATGTAAAATATATATAAAAGATATAAAATAATTTTTATATCAATAATTTTTGGATGCAATACTGTGATAATTTATAATAATGAGGACTGACATTTAAATAAAGGAGACTGTGAGGTAAATCCTGGGATATGAAGAGGAATTATGACTAGAAGTCATAATTGCTCTCATCACTCCCTGGCAGTGCCCCCCTCCCTTCTTGTGCTCAAATGTCCAGCATCTGTGAAGGTGTCACATCCCACTTACACCTCCAACAGCCATCTCCTCTGATATGGAGATGAGATGATGTGAGGACAATGGACCCAGGATGACTCCCTGCCGTCACCCTGTAACAAGAGTTGTATCTCATTAGCAAGGCTTGGAAGTAGCCAGACAGAACGACTCCAGTAAAAAATGGTTCATATCTCGCAAGCCATATCTCCGATAAATATGGCAACCATAAAAATGGTGTTTGCGCAGGCGGACGATGCTGGCACACCTTTTTTATGGAAGGGGGAGCTTGGGAAATACCCCAGGCGTGATATCAGCCATATGGGAACTCGTAGACAGGTCATGAGTCCCCTCGTTCTGTAGCTAAATTCATAACTGTCACAATGAGAGCATTGGCGTCTGCCTACGACGCTCCCAGGCAAAGTTATGGCCAATATCCCCTTTGCTGGATAATTCTGATCCATGCAGGGGGAGTGGCAGTGCTTCCCTGTGAGGTCACTAAGGTAGGAGGGGACCTGGATCTGCCCAGGTTGATAACCCTACTTCGGCCATTTTCCAGTGTTCTTCTGCTCGGGGGCCTGGTTGGGAAACATCTGTGGGAAGAATCCTAGAAACCTGGTCTACAGCGCCCCCCTGTGGCCAGACACACAAGGTAACTGATGTAATTGTATACCTGTTTGTAACCCATGCTTTATCTGTAACTGTACTCTGACATATGTATATTCTGTAGATTCCCTATTGTATATATTGTAGTTCTAGTGGGCTTTAGGCTGATTAAATTATATAATTAATCTTGGGCTGTTCTGTTATCTCGATCTAGAATCCCACGTCTGTGTGTTCGGCTAATAGTTACCGTGAAGCGGTTGGTGGCAGCGAGTTGTGCCAAGGATTATTGTGGGGAGGCCAGTGAGACTCGGGAAGATATTATATATTCCGCCCGCGGAGGTCGGGGGAATATATACCTTACTCTCACCGGGGACCCTTCAATAATCGGCATAAGTAGTATAGCGGCCTCCTTGCTTATTGTCGGGCAATTCCATAATTGGCCTGACTATAAGAGGGGCGCTAGAGAGCGCGTCATGTGCTCTGTCTGTCGGGAGGTATAAAGGAGGGGTGACACCCCCTTGCTACCCCCCGATTGTGACGTACTGGTAGCCAGCGCGGGGGATTTCTGAGTGACCCCCCCGGTGGTTTGTGACATATTGGTGGCAAGCGGTGGGATCGAGATAATAGTGTGTGTGAGTGTGAGACCCATACTCCCAGACACTAAAGACTGCCTGCAGCAGCTGTGGCTGCTGGGGTCTTCAGACTAGCTCAACACTAGAGTGTCAGAGTGCAGATACTGTAAGGTGTGTGGAGGCATCAGGTGTCAGTTCTGTGTCAGTGACCAAAGGTCTGCAAGAATGGCTGATGGCACCAGGAGCAGAGCTATGCAACTGGCCAATGCTAAAGCAGGAGCCGAAGAGAGGGAGGACGGTGCTGTGGACAGTAATGAGGAGGTTGCCCACGAGTCCTCCAGGAGCTCGACGCCAGAAAACAGCTCTGCAGAGGACATTGCACAACCGGGCACTGCTGGACAAGATGAGGAGCAGCTCGCCCAAGGGTCCTCAACGAGCCAGACGCCAGCCCTCCGCTCTGCAATGGACAGTGAAGCACCAGGCTCCGCAGCGGGCCGCAGATCACCACGTGCCATTCCACCGAGCCTGGGAGGCTCGGATAGCCTTCTTCAAATGGCTATGGCCCTACGCCAGGCTGGAGACCGGGAGGGCTACAAGGAACTCATGGCCGAGCGTGAGCGGCAAGCAGCGCGTGAAGAGCGCCAGGCAGAGCGTAACTACCAGCTGCAGCTAGCTCAGCTCCGGCCCTCATCAGCCACCCGTGACCTTCCAGACACCAAACTTCCAAAGGTCCGTGTTGAGGACTTCCCAGTGCTGGAGAAGGATGGAGACTTGGACTCTTTCTTGACTGCTTTTGAACGGACTTGCTTGCAGCACCATCTGGACAAGGACCAGTGGGCCAAATACCTGACCCCCCGTTTAAGGGGTAAGGCCCTGGATGTCCTTGGGGACTTGCCTGCTGAGGCAGATCAGGGCTACGACACCATCAAGCGGGCCCTGATCCAACAGTACAACCTCACTCCAGAGTCCTACCGCAAGAAGTTCCGGAGCCTACAGAAGGGACCAAAGGACTCCTGGGCTGACCACAGGCGGGCACTTGCCCGAGCTGCCGACCACTGGACCCAAGGCCTGCAGCTTTCCACCGGACCGGAGATCCTGGACTTGTTCATCACGGAGCAACTCTTGTGGAACTGCCCTGAGGATCTCCGCCAGTTCATCCGAGACCAGAAGCCAAAGGGGTCCACGGCTACAGCTGCCCTGGCCGATGACTACACCAACAATCGGGCTCCTGAGGCCAGGAGAGCAGCCACCAGCAGCACCTGGAGAGGGGGTAAGATGAACTCTGCGACTGCCCCACCTGCCCCTAGACTGCAGGGGGTGTCCCCCTCAACTCCCCTCTCCAGGCCCGTGGCAGAACCAAGACGGTGCCACCAGTGCAACCTACCTGGACACTTCAAGGCCATGTGCCCTCAGCGTCCCAAGGCCCCGGCTCCGTCCCCGTCCCAAGGGCCGCCCAAGGTGTATTGTGTGGGTGGGGGTGGTGGTAGGTCCCTGGACAGCTTCCAACCTGTCACCGTCGGCCAGTCTGTGACCATAGGACTGCGAGACAGCGCCTCGGAGGTGACTCTGGTGCGGCCTGAGATGGTGTCCCCCCAAGACTTGATCCCTGGAAAAACCCTCGCTGTCTCCGGGATTGGAGGCATTGACCCGGCGCTGCCTGTTGCTGACATTTATGTGGACTGGGGCGCAGGGCGAGGGGTGAGGGAGGTGGGGGTAACTGATCGGATCCCTGCAAACGTGCTACTTGGGACAGATTTGGGGCAGATAACCTCCCAGTTTGGCCCCGCCCCAAAGGCTGAACCTTCAGCCAGTACTGACATGCCTCCGGACAATGTTAATGTGTTATCTATGAATGATGTAAGGGAGGAGGGAGTGAACTCTGATATTTCTGCTTGCACAGACACCATAGACACACACGCAGCTGCAGCTGTGACAGGGGAGGGGGTCAGAGAAAGGTGTGACAATGCCTCTACAAGTAACCAGCCTGTGAGCTGGGATCTGCTGCCCTCTGCAGGGATAAGCAGAGAGCAGGGTGCTGCAGGGGGAGGACCAGTGTGTGGGGTGGGGGCTACCACAGCAAATGTGGGGTCCCCAGAGATTTCACAGCGGGGTTCTGTTGCTGCAGGGGGGGAACAGGCAGGTGAGATTGGGGCCGGTCCAGGAGCGGAAGTGCTCCCAGGTAAGATCTCGGTGCAGGGTTCCCCCACAACCGGGGTGTCAGGAAGCCAGGTAGGTCTGCCTGAACCGGCGACTTGGTCAGGAACGGAGGAGGAGCAGGCACGACCCACGGTCGCAGCGGCTGTGGCCGCTGTCACCCGCAGTGGGAGTGCTGGAAGCCAAGGGGCCTCCCGGAGGTCCGATAGCTCTTCCCCTTCTGACCAAGTGGCAGCCGAGTCAGGTGGAGGCCAGGACACAGGTCCCGGGGTACTGACCGAAGATGTGACAGTCTCGTCGATTCTGGCCACATCTAGTCAGGGGTTTCAGGCAGCGTTAGAAGCTGACGACAGCCTGAAAGCTCTAAAGGAGCAGGCGGCACAGCCTCCCTCGGACTCGGACCCGGAGCGAGTGTTCTGGGACCAAGGACGGCTGTACCGGGCCACGGTCCAGCAGGGTTCACCGGAGGCGTGGCCCAGGGACCGACAGTTGGTGGTACCCTATCCGTTCCGGACGGAGTTGTTGCGGATCGCACATGAGATTCCGATGGCCGGACACCTAGGGATCGCTAAGACCAAGGCCAGGTTAAACCAGCATTTCTACTGGCCAAAAATGGGGGCCGATGTGGCTGCCTACTGCCGTTCGTGTGAAACCTGTCAGAGAGTGGGGAAGGCGGGGCCACACCCCAAAGCCCCACTAGTATCTCTGCCAATCATCGATGAGCCTTTCAGGAGGGTGGCTGTGGATCTGGTCGGCCCGCTGGCCATCCCCAGCAGCTCCGGGAAACGCTTCATACTGACGGTAGTGGACTATGCCACCCGGTACCCAGAAGCAGTGGCCTTGTCGTCCATTCGGGCTGACAAGGTGGCCACCGCATTGCTGGAGATTTTCTCCCGAGTGGGTTTTCCCCAGGAAATGCTCACTGACCGGGGGACCCAATTCATGTCCCAGCTGATGGAGGCCCTCTGTAAGCAAGTCCAGGTGCGACATCTGGTGGCCAGCCCGTACCATCCACAGACTAATGGCCTGTGCGAGCGGTTCAATGGCACCTTAAAGCAGATGCTTAAGATGTTGGTCGACTCCCATGGGCGTGACTGGGAGCGGTATCTCCCACACCTGTTATTTGCTTACCGGGAGGTTCCACAGGCCTCAACAGGATTCTCACCGTTTGAGCTCCTGTACGGGCGACGTGTGCGGGGCCCCCTGGCTCTGGTGAAAGAGGCTTGGGAAGGGGATTTGGCCACCCCTGGAGTGTCGGTCATCGAGTATGTCATGCGCTTCCGGGACAAAATGCAGGCCTTGACGCAACTGGTACACGACAATATGGCTCAAGCCCAGGCCGATCAGAAGCGTTGGTACGACCAGAACGCTTGTGAGAGGACCTACCAAGTGGGTCAAAAGGTGTGGGTACTGGTCCCCGTACCACAGGACAAGCTTCAGGCAGCCTGGGAAGGCCCATACCTCGTGTACCAGCAGCTCAACCCTGTGACGTACCTGGTCACCCTGGACCCTGCCCGTGGAAGGCGGAAGCCCTTCCATGTGAACATGATGAAGGCACATCATGAGCGGGAGGCATGTGCGCTCCCCGTGTGCAACCTGCCCGAGGAGGGAGAAGCGGAAACCCTCTTGGATATGCTAGCCCAGGTTAGGGCAGGCGGATCCATTGAGGATGTGGAGGTTGGCCACCAGCTCTTGGAGGACCAACGGTCCCAGCTGTGGGCCACCCTACACCCCTTCCGGGGGTTGTTTACCAACCAGCCCGGAAGGACTGACTTGGCTGTCCATCACGTGGACACTGGGGATCATCCCCCGATCCGGCGTTCAGCATATCGGGTCTCCCTGGAGGTGCAGCAACACATGCGCCAGGAGATTGACGAGATGCTGGAGCTGGGGGTGATCCAGGCATCCAACAGCGCTTGGGCCTCGCCTGTAGTCCTCGTCCCTAAGAAGGACCGAACCACTCGGTTCTGCGTGGACTACAGGGGGCTCAATGCTGTCACGGTCGCCGATGCGTACCCAATGCCACGCATCGATGAGCTGCTCGATCAGTTGGCCGGGGCTCAGTACCTGACCATCATGGACCTGAGCCGGGGATATTGGCAGATCCCCCTGACTCGCAAGGCCAGGGAACGCTCTGCCTTTATTACCCCATTTGGACTGTACGAGTCCACGGTGATGCCATTCGGGATGAGGAATGCCCCTGCCACTTTCCAGCGGATGGTCAACACCCTGCTCAAGGGACTTGAAGGGTACGCGGCCGCGTACCTGGATGACATTGCCGTCTTCAGTCCCACCTGGGAGGACCACCTAGAGCATCTAGCACAGGTGCTCAGGCGGATCCACCGGGCAGGTTTGACCATCAAGCCGGGAAAGTGTCAGCTGGCCATGAGCGAGGTCCAGTACCTCGGTCACCGGGTAGGTGGGGGAACGCTGAAGCCCGAGCCTGAGAAAGTGGAGGCCATCGCATCCTGGCCCACCCCCGGGACCAAGAAGCAGGTGATGTCCTTCTTGGGGACCGCTGGGTACTATAGGAGGTTTGTTCCATGCTATAGTAGCCTGGCAAAGCCCTTGACGGACCTCACCAAGAAGAAGCTGCCCTCTGCAGTCGATTGGACAATGGACTGCGAGACAGCCTTCCGGGCCCTAAAGGACGCCCTGTCCAGCACGCCCGTGCTACAGGCAGCCGACTTCACGCGGCCGTTTGTAGTACAGACCGACGCCAGTGACTTCGGCCTCGGTGCGGTGCTCAGCCAGGTGGACTCTGCGAGCCAAGAGCACCCAGTCTTGTACCTGAGCAGGAAGCTGTTACCAAGGGAAGTGGCCTATTCTACAATGGAGAAGGAGTGCCTGGCCATAGTGTGGGCCCTGCAGCGTCTGCAACCCTATCTATACGGGCGCCACTTCATCGTGGAGACGGACCACAATCCCCTCAGCTGGTTGCACACCGTCTCTGGGACGAATGGGCGATTGTTGCGATGGAGCCTTGCGCTCCAGCAATACGACTTCACCATTCGCCACAAAAGGGGCCGTGACCACGGTAACGCAGACGGGCTGTCCCGACAAGGAGAGGTCGCGGACGGGCGCATGGGGGAACACCGGAGTGTGCTGCCCCCTAGCGCCCTCAAAAGGGGGGAGGTGTGAGGTAAATCCTGGGATATGAAGAGGAATTATGACTAGAAGTCATAATTGCTCTCATCACTCCCTGGCAGTGCCCCCCTCCCTTCTTGTGCTCAAATGTCCAGCATCTGTGAAGGTGTCACATCCCACTTACACCTCCAACAGCCATCTCCTCTGATATGGAGATGAGATGATGTGAGGACAATGGACCCAGGATGACTCCCTGCCGTCACCCTGTAACAAGAGTTGTATCTCATTAGCAAGGCTTGGAAGTAGCCAGACAGAACGACTCCAGTAAAAAATGGTTCATATCTCGCAAGCCATATCTCCGATAAATATGGCAACCATAAAAATGGTGTTTGCGCAGGCGGACGATGCTGGCACACCTTTTTTATGGAAGGGGGAGCTTGGGAAATACCCCAGGCATGATATCAGCCATATGGGAACTCGTAGACAGGTCATGAGTCCCCTCGTTCTGTAGCTAAATTCATAACTGTCACAATGAGAGCATTGGCGTCTGCCTACGACGCTCCCAGGCAAAGTTATGGCCAATATCCCCTTTGCTGGATAATTCTGATCCATGCAGGGGGAGTGGCAGTGCTTCCCTGTGAGGTCACTAAGGTAGGAGGGGACCTGGATCTGCCCAGGTTGATAACCCTACTTCGGCCATTTTCCAGTGTTCTTCTGCTCGGGGGCCTGGTTGGGAAACATCTGTGGGAAGAATCCTAGAAACCTGGTCTACAGCGCCCCCCTGTGGCCAGACACACAAGGTAACTGATGTAATTGTATACCTGTTTGTAACCCATGCTTTATCTGTAACTGTACTCTGACATATGTATATTCTGTAGATTCCCTATTGTATATATTGTAGTTCTAGTGGGCTTTAGGCTGATTAAATTATATAATTAATCTTGGGCTGTTCTGTTATCTCGATCTAGAATCCCACGTCTGTGTGTTCGGCTAATAGTTACCGTGAAGCGGTTGGTGGCAGCGAGTTGTGCCAAGGATTATTGTGGGGAGGCCAGTGAGACTCGGGAAGATATTATATATTCCGCCCGCGGAGGTCGGGGGAATATATACCTTACTCTCACCGGGGACCCTTCAATAATCGGCATAAGTAGTATAGCGGCCTCCTTGCTTATTGTCGGGCAATTCCATAATTGGCCTGACTATAAGAGGGGCGCTAGAGAGCGCGTCATGTGCTCTGTCTGTCGGGAGGTATAAAGGAGGGGTGACACCCCCTTGCTACCCCCCGATTGTGACGTACTGGTAGCCAGCGCGGGGGATTTCTGAGTGACCCCCCCGGTGGTTTGTGACAGAGACTAAGTCCGCATAACATGGAAACGCGCTGGGATAAAAACTTCAATAAAAAACAATCCATAAAATCTGGTGATTATACTTGGAATGCAAAAATAATATTCATATACAAATAAATATAAAAACATATAAATATATATATATATATATATAAATTCATGTGAGAGGAGAAATTAATGTTGATCTCCTTGGGAACCATAAAAATTCATAAAAAAACATATGGGGAATATATTTGCCCATTAATAAAAACCGCAAGTGAAGAAATATATTATAAAAATTTATTATAAAAATTAGTGTTAGCTAAAAGGGGATAAATGATAGTATTATTGCCCATTAGAACCTATATCTAGCCGTTAATAGAACAGATCTACAACTTCATTCAATCCGAAGGGGGTTAGTGTATTTAGTTTGTGGATCCAAAAAGTCTCCTTGCGACTGAGCATCTCTGATCTATTGTGAATCAGGGGACTGATCTGTTCAATTGGGGTGATCGTAAAATCCAGATTTCTGTTGTGCTGGACTGTGCAGTGTCTGGACAAACTATGCAGGAGAAAACCAGATCTTACATTGTGGCGATGTGAATTGAGCCTGTTATGAAGGGCTTGGCTTGTTCTGCCCACATATAACTTGCCGCAAGAACATTCTATGAGATATATGACGAAATTTGATAGGCAGGACATGCGGTCTTTTATTTTAAAATATTCACCTCCATTTGAGGAGCAGAAAGAGGTCCTATTGTGACAGATGCTTTTGCAACAGAGACATTTCCTGGATCCACATCTATATGAACCCGCCACAATACAGGATTTAGGCTGCGCTTTTATGGATCTTAATCTACTGGGGGCCAGGATATTTTTAATTGTGGGGGCCCGCCTAAAAGTAATCCCCGGGGTGGGGGGTAAAACCAATTTGAGGAAAGGATCATTTTGCAAAATCCCCCAATGTTTGGACAGGACATTTTTTATTGCTCTATTATCACTACTATACGTGGTGATTAAATTCAGACTACGGTCTTGTCCATTCCCTGGAGTTATTTCTGTGGAAGCCATACAAGCTCCAGGGGGGGTGGGGATATCTTTTTTACGTTTCACCAGATCCATCTGTTTAAGACCTGAAGATGCTTTATAAGCTTTCTTTACCAGTGATTTTGGGTAGTTCTTCTCCAAAAAACGTTTTTTTAGAATTTCTACTTGATTTTTAAAAACAATATCTTGCGAGCAATTCCTTCTAATTCTTTTATATTGGTTAAGTGGAATGTTATTTAACCATTTTTTGTAATGTTCGCTATCATAATGGACATACCCATTCGTGTCCACCTTTTTGAAGAAATTCTTAGTATATAATTTATTGTTTTTATGATAGATCGTTAGATCCAAAAAATTAATTTCATCAGGATGGACTGTGGAGGTGAACTTAAGGCCCCACTCATTGGTATTCAAATGGTCTAATAAAATATCCACGTCAAAGAAGTCCCTATCCCATATGATGAATAGATCATCGATAAATCTTTTATAAGTTATGATCCCTCTCACATGAGGACCATTCTCTATGTGTAACAGTTCAAAAACCCCCATGAACAGGTTAGCGTAAGAGCATGCAGCCTTTGACCCCATCGCTGTCCCAAGGCATTGGTGATACAGTGTGTCAGAGAAATAAAAATAGTTGTTATGAAGTATGAAACTCATACTTTTCAGTATAACATTTTTTTGAGACTGTGGTATCTTTTTATCGTTTTCCAAAAATAAACCAATGCTGTATAGACCTAAATGGTGTTGGATATTAGAGTACAGGGAGGCTACGTCTATGGTGACAAACGTGTAGGAATCCTTCCAAGTTATGTCGCTGATTTTCTCTATGAGATGAGCCGAGTCTCTCAAATGACTGCTCAGACTCAATACATACGGTTGTAAAATTAAATCGACATATTTGGCCAGGTTAGAGGTAAGAGAGTCAATACCTGAAATTATTGGTCTACCCGGTGGATTGGATAGATCTTTGTGTATCTTGGGTAAATGATAAAAAAAGGCTTGAGCCGGATTTTTAATTTGCAGGAATTTTTGCTCTGTTGAATTTAAAATGTTCCCATCAACTGCCCCTTGAATTAGAGCCCTATAATTAATCGTGGCTTGTTTATAGCATACTTCTTTCGTTTTTTTATAATATTTTGTATCTGATAGAATCCTAAATGCTTCTTTTAAATAATCAGCCCTGTTTTGGATGACTATCCCTCCCCCTTTGTCCGCTGCTCTAATCACTATATTGGTGTTATTTTTTAGAAGGACAAGTGCTTCCCTTTCTGGACGGGACAGATTTTTCTTAAATTTTTTATTTTGATGAACAATTTCTTTAAGATCGGACAAGACTAGGTCACTAAAGGTCTTTAGAAGATGACCTTTACTTTTGATGGGATAAAATTTAGATTTAGCTTTTACTGTTGCATGTACAAAGGGGTCAAATTTAGGCTGCTCACTAGAAAGGCTATCCCCTTTCATTAAGAAGTGTCTCTTTAGAGTGAGTTTTCTGACAAATCTCTGGATGTCCAGAAAAATGTCAAACTCCTTAGTTCTATGGGAAGGACAAAAAGACAGCCCTTTGTTTAGGACTTTGATTTCATTGTCACTGAGTTTATAATCGGATAAATTAAAAATATTTATTGTTTTTAATTTAGTTTTTTGTTTTTGTTTTTGATTTCTTTGTGTCTCAAAGTCTTGGGGAATATTTAACTTCCCATCAGTATGGTTAATAATGGTTTTTTCCTGAGTTTGTAATACACCTTTTGGTGAGTCTCCCCCTGCATGCTTATTTGCATGTTTCATGGTGGGATTTATTTTGTAACTCTCTTTTTGTTTTGATTTAGAACCTGCTCTGGTTCCTCTTCTGTATTTTTTCTTTTTTTGGTTGTAGACGGTTTTAGGACTAAAAAATCCGTAATAAGGTTATTTTTCAGTTGCTTAGCAGAGGGCAAAAAGGGGACAAGAGGTAGTGTCATGTTAGTGTTGTCAATGATAATTTTATCACTGTTAGGGCTAAGCCACACGGCGAGAAAATCGGTGCGAGTGGAGTGCGATTAAACATCGCATTCCCCTCGGACCAATTCTAGCCTGTGTGTCAGCACACATGGGCGATTATTTTCTCAGCCCTAATCGGACTGAGAAAACAATCGCAGCATGCTGCGATTGTAAGCTGAGTCTCTTTCTCTCGCACCCATTCAAGTGAATGGGGCGAGAGAAAAATCGCACTGCACTCGCGGTACACCGGTGTACTGCTAGTGCAGTGCGAGAATGGCAATAGCCGGCTACGCAGTAGAGAGGGAGAGAAATCCCTCCCTCCCCTCCTGAGTGCCGGCCCGCCCCTCGCAGCTGAGGTCTGCTCGCACGAACGGACCTCAGTTGCAAGGACACAGGCATGACACTCGGCTCTGCTGTACTGCCAGCACGAGCCGAGTCTCATGCAAGTGGATCGCAGTAGTGCCCGTGTGGCCCCAGCCTTAATAGGGGTCATGGTTGAAGTAGTGGGGGCATCAATAACAGAAAAAGGGTCCTCATGGACAGATAAATTTAGAAGGTCTATAAAATCTTCATCCAATGTCATATCTTTCTGAAGAAAAGGGGCATTTTGATCTGCCATGGCTCTATCTTTTTTAATTTGATCAATTTGTTTTCTAATCCTTGCGAGCTGAGTTTGCGTATCTTCAGTATTTTGGGATATAATCCCTGTCTGAAGCTCCCCATCTAGTCTTGATTTGTTACTGTCTTTGTGAATAAAAGGCACATATTCCTTGGATATGTTGCTAGGCTTTGCAATACCCAGTGATTTGTTTTGGGGAGGGATACTATTTTTTAGGAATACTTCTTTAGCTAAAATGTCAATCTGATCAGGGAGTGCAGCTGCAACCTGAACCGTGTGGCACCCTCCTACTGCCCCCTTGGGCGGTTCAACCGTGATGGGAGAGCTGGCCTCATTAGTTCTATGAAACCTACTGTTGACAAAACTTCTTTTTTTTGAAAGGTTATAACTTGTGGAATTTTGCCTTTTATAGCTATTTAATCTAGGTGCTGCTGCTGGTGTCTTGCCCGTATTAGTATGATGCCTGTCCAGCCTGTCTCTCTGAAGTTTCTTGGACTTCCTAATTATAATATCATGCTCTAGTTGTATAAGCCTTGTATTTAAACCAGAATTAAGGTTCTTATATTCAGGGTGCAAAATAAAGGCATTCAGTTCATCATATAGGGTGGAAATTTTGGACATAGCAGTTAGAGCAATTTGAGTTCTTTTTTCATGCAAACAAAGTAACATACCTTGCATGCAGTCATTTAGAAGTTTGTCCCATTTGGCTGTAAATGATAAGTCCTGAGGAAATGGTGTAGTCCGTTGAATTTGCAGGCCCCTTGGGCAAAGTTTTTCCTCCATATAAATTGTTAAAAATCTGGCGTCCAGACTGTAATGCATTTCCTCTTTGAGGATATCCTCCATGGCATAAAATAACTTCCTCATCTGGACAGTATCCTCTTCGGAGAAGGGGATTCCAGAATCCATGCAGGTCTCCACATCAAAGTGATCCTGAGTACCGACCGTTTGCAGGATTAACCTCTCTCTAGATGATAGTCGGTTGTTGTAATAATCCATCGTGAGCGACCCTCTGCTGCCAAGTTTCCAGGAGGATAAGGTCCAAAGGCCAGATCCTAATACCCGATGGGCTAAAGGCTGCTAGAGATAAGGAAACAAAAGGCGCAAATAGGGTCTTACCCGGCAATAACCGTTTAGAAAAACACGAATGAAAACACTCACCTGATGAGGTTGTGCCAGTCACAACCCCTTGAAAAGCCTGTGAGTGTCAGCGTGGTTCCAAGCAGCGGCCCCGAGATGATCGTGGCAAAGATTTTTATATATGTATATACATATATGAGAAACGGGTTTATGCCGCGCTCAAGAATCACTGTATCCAAGGAATTTACTTTAAATCTCTTTTTTATTACAGTTCCAACGCGTTTCAGAGACATGTAGTAATGCAATGGTATATATCATTAGTTCTAACTGAGCTTGTACTTAGATGTAGAAAATGTATCTCACTTGCTCATGAGTTTTATGATCTTGTTAGTATGCAAGCCTGTTTGTTGTTATTATAAGTCATTGCCTCTTTTTGTCTCAAATTATCTGATTGATTAATGAGCTAAATTGACCCACATCTAAGCACAGACTTGCCTATATAAGTAAACCTAGCTAAGGGGAAGCATTTATGCAGGAGGCATTTTATCATGTGCTGATTTTGATAAGAGCACTGCAGTTATTCATGGCAGTTATACAGGGCAGGAGACAGGTAAGGCATGTAAGACAAACAAACAAACTTGCTCCAAATTTTTGTGTATTGCAACATGTTTCCACCCTATATATTTGTGCAATTTATATGCGAGCTGCTTCAACCCCTCATTTCTACCGCACATTCACACACCCAGTACACTCCATCTATATCAGCCCTTCTCTCCTCTCCTCTCCTATGTACTGCTCTCATGCTCTTTTCTAAATTATAAACCATCCAGATCCATCCACTCCCACCATGCAACGTAATAGACACCATATGCTCACTCTCTCAAATCTCCTTCTCCTTTTAGCAGGAGATATTGCACCTAATTCAGGACCTTCTTATAATAGTAAGCTAAATTCCTTCCCTGGCATACTCAGAAACCCCCTAAATCTCATTAATATTCCTTGCATATCTTCTGTCTCTTTTAACTGTGCCCTTTGGAACTCACGCTCATCATGTAACAAACTCTCCTTCCTCCATGACTTCTTCCTTTCCAATTCCCTCAACCTCCTGGCTCTTACTGAGACCTGGATTCAGCAGTCAGACACCACTGGAGCTGCTGCTCTCTCATATGGTGGCCTACAATTTTCACACACCCCTAGACTTGACAACAGATCAGGTGGAGGTGTTGGTCTGCTGCTTTCCCAAAACTGCACTTTTCAGGTCATCCCTCCTGTTCTCTCACTTATCTTCCCTTCTTTTGAGGTCCACACAGTCAGGCTTTACCCTGCAAGTAGCAATTGTGTATCGCCCTCCAGGCCCAACCAGTCAGTTGTTGGATCATGTCGCCACCTGTCTTCCACATTTCCTATCCTGTGACCTCCCCACTCTTGTCATGGGCGACTTTAATATCCCTATTGATGATCCCCCCTCCCCAGCTGCCACTCATCTTTTATCTCTAACCTCCTCTCTTGGCCTTTCACAACTAACTAACTCTCCTACACATGAAGGTGGGAATATGCTGGACCTGGTCTTCTCCCGCCTTTGCTCAGTGCATGATTTCACTAACTCCCCTCTCCCACTCTCTGACCACAACCTTCTTTCATTCTTGGTCAAGAGCTGTCAACCCACTCAGGACACCCCCATTTACCTCCCATATAGGAATATACATGCCATTAACAACCAGACATTTCTTAAGAAGTTGCAGTCATCACTGGCCCCAATATCCTCCCTCTCATGTCCTGACTCTGCTGTAAAACATTATAATGACACCTTACAGAGCGCCCTAGGTGAACCTGCTCCTGCTACACACAGAGCAACTCGGCGCAGACGGCAGCAGCCCTGGCACACGTTGCAAACACGCTTTCTCCAGCGGTGTTCCAGGTGCGCTGAACGTCTGTGGAGAAAATCCAATCTAGCCGAAGATTTCATCCATTATAAGTTTATGCTCAAAACATACAATGCTGCCCTTCACCTCTCCAAACAAGCATACTTTAACACCCTCATCACCTCTCTAGCCAACAATCCTAAACGGCTCTTTGATACTTTCCATTCCCTCCTAGGACCAAGAGTTCTGGCCCCAACCACCAACCTCAGTGCAGATGACCTGGCCAATTATTTTAAAGAAAAAATTGACCATATACGCCAGGAAATTTCCTCCCAGCCTCATAACACCACACATTGTCTGCCCTCCTACACTTCATCTAGCTCACTTTCACTCTTTGATCTGGTCACAGAAGAAGTCACTAGGCTCCTCGCATCTTCTCGCCCTACTACCTGCACCAGTGACCCTATTCCCTGACATTTCCTTAAATCTGTCACCCCAGCTGTCACCACTGACCTAACTAAAATATTCAATCTCTCTCTCTCCTCTGGTGTCTTTCCCTCCTCCTTCAAACATGCCAGCATACACCCATTAATTAAAAAAACATCCCTGGTCCAAAATTGTGCCGCTAACTATAGACCTGTCTCTAATCTCCCATTCATCTCCAAACTCCTGGTCCACTCCCATTTAATCTGCTATCTGTCAGATAATTCTCTCCTCAACCCTCTACAATCCGGTTTCCGCTCCTTACATTCTACTGAAACTGCTCTTACTAAAGTCTCTAATGAATTACTAACAGCTAAATCTAATGGTCACTACTCCCTGCTGATCCTCCTGGATCTCTCTGCTGCATTCGATACTGTGGATCACCAGCTCTATCGGGCTCAAGGACACCGTTCTTTCCTGGTTTTCCTCTTACCTCTCTGACCGCTCATTCACTGTATCCTTTGCCGGCTCCTCTTCCTCTCCTCTTCCCCTTACGGTCGGGGTTCCTCAGGGTTCAGTCCTAGGCCCCCTCCTGTTCTCTCTACACTCAGCCCCTATTGGAGAAACAATCAGCAGATTTGGTTTCTAGTACCATCTCTATGCTGATGACACCCAACTGTACACATCTTCTCCTGACACCACCCCTGCACTATTACAAAATACTAAAGATTGCCTGTCCACTGTCTCCAACATCATGTCCTCCCTCTATCTAAAACTGAACCTATCAAAAACTGAACTTCTCCTGTTTCCTCCCTCTCCTAACCTTCCGAAACTCAATATTACCATTTCTGTGTGTGGCTCTACCATTACGCCTCAGCAGCACGCCCGCTGTCTTGGCGTTATATTCGACTCCGATCTTTCTTTCACTCCCCACATTCGTTCACTTGCTCGTTCTTGTCACTTCCACCTCAAAAACATCTCAAAATTCGACCTTTTCTTACCGTTGACTCTGCAAAAACTCTTACTGTCGCTCTCATTCATTCTTGCCTGGATTATTGTAACTCTTTACTAATTGGTCTCCCTGTTACTAAACTCTCCCCTCTCCAATCCATTCTGAATTCTACATCCAGGATCATTTTCCTCTGCAACCGCTTCACTGATGCCTCTGCTCTTTGCCAGTCATTGCACTGGTTGCCTATCCATTACAGAATCCAATATAAACATCACTCTCACTTACAAAGCTCTCCACGGTTCTGCACCACCCTACATCTCCTCCCTCATCTCTGTCTATCACTCCACCCGTGCCCTCTGCTCTGCTAATGACTTAAGACTGACATCCTCAACAATTCGAACCTCCCACTCCCATCTTCAAGATTTCTCACGAGCTGCGCCTATGCTCTGGAACACACTACCAAGAGAAATCCGATTAATTCCTAACATTCACACCTTTAAGCGGGCCCTAAAAACGCATTTCTTTAGACTAGCCTATCAACTCACTGCCCTGATCTAATCTAGTCCCTTTCTGCCCTTCAAAAAAAAAATTTACTTCCAGTTCTCGTCCCCTGTACCTGTATAAATTCTCACCGACGGGTTCATGCAGCTGCTTTTGAATACCCTATTAAATCGATGGCTGGACCATATATAACAAGCTTTTCTCCCCCCCATTCAACTTTTGTGTCTCCCCTATTTCCTCATAGACTGTAAGCTTACGAGCAGGGCCCTCACTCCTCCTGGTATCTTAATTTTGTTATTTTGTATTATCTCATATTGTCTGTACATGTCCCCTCTTAGGCTACTTTCACACATCAGGTTTTTTCCATCAGGCACCGCATCCGTTTTATCCCCATAGATTTACATTGTTACCGGATTGTGCCTGATGGCTTTGCGTTGCATCCGTTTTTTTCCGGATGCGGCAAAATTAATTAAAGAGGCGGCTGGAGGCAACGTACAGTTCGGTCCAGAAATATTTGGACAGTGACACAAGTTTTGTTATTTTAGCTGTTTACAAAAACATGTTCAGAAATACAGTTATATATATAATATGGGCTGAAAGTGCACACTCCCAGCTGCAATATGAGAGTTTTCACATCCAAATCGGATAAAGGGTTTAGGAATCATAGCTCTGTAATGCATAGCCTCCTCTTTTTCAAGGGACCAAAAGTAATTGGACAAGGGACTCTAAGGGCTGCAATTAACTCTGAAGGCGTCTCCCTCGTTAACCTGTAATTAATGAAGTAGTTAGAAGGTCTGGGGTTGATTACAGGTGTGTGGTTTTGCATTTGGAAGCTGTTGCTGTGACCAGACAACATGCGGTCTAAGGAACTCTCAATTGAGGTGAAGCAGAACATCCTGAGGCTGAAAAAAAAAGAAAAAATCCATCAGAGAGATAGCAGACATGCTTGGAGTAGCAAAATCAACAGTCGGGTACATTCTGAGAAAAAAGGAATTGACTGGTGAGCTTGGGAACTCAAATAGGCCTGGGCGTCCACGGATGGCAACAGTGGTGGATGATCGCCGCATACTTTCTTTGGTGAAGAAGAACCCATTCACAACATCAACTGAAGTCCAGAACACTCTCAGTGAAGTAGGTGTATCTGTCTCTAAGTCAACAGTAAAGAGAAGACTCCATGAAAGTAAATACAAAGGGTTCACATCTAGATGCAAACCATTCATCAATTCCAAAAATAGACAGGCCAGAGTTAAATTTGCTGAAAAACACCTCATGAAGCCAGCTCAGTTCTGGAAAAGTATTCTATGGACAGATGAGACAAAGATCAACCTGTACCAGAATGATGGGAAGAAAAAAGTTTGGAGAAGAAAGGGAACGGCACATGATCCAAGGCACACCACATCCTCTGTAAAACATGGTGGAGGCAACGTGATGGCATGGGCATGCATGGCTTTCAATGGCACTGGGTCACTTGTGTTTATTGATGACATAACAGCAGACAAGAGTAGCCGTATGAATTCTGAAGTGTACCGGGATATACTTTCAGCCCAGATTCAGCCAAATGCCGCAAATTTGATCGGACGGCGCTTCATAGTACAGATGGACAATGACCCCAAGCATACAGCCAAAGCTACCCAGGAGTTCATGAGTGCAAAAAAGTGGAGCATTCTGCAATGGCCAAGTCAATCACCAGATCTTAACCCAATTGAGCATGCATTTCACTTGCTCAAATCCAGACTTAAGACGGAAAGACCCACAAACAAGCAAGACCTGAAGGCTGCGGCTGTAAAGGCCTGGCAAAGCATTAAGAAGGAGGAAACCCAGCGTTTGGTGATGTCCATGGGTTCCAGACTTAAGGCAGTGATTGCCTCCAAAGGATTCGCAACAAAATATTGAAAATAAAAATATTTTGTTTGGGTTTGGTTTATTTGTCCAATTACTTTTGACCTCCTAAAATGTGGAGTGTTTGTAAAGAAATGTGTACAATTCCTACAATTTCTATCAGATATTTTTGTTCAAACCTTCAAATTAAACGTTACAATCTGCACTTGAATTCTGTTGTAGAGGTTTCATTTCAAATCCAATGTGGTGGCATGCAGAGCCCAACTCGCGAAAATTGTGTCACTGTCCAAATATTTCTGGACCTAACTGTATCTTGTAACGTTTTTTAGTCCAGCAAAAAAAACGTATCGCGCCAGCGGATCCAACGTAATGCGGCAAAAAACGGATGCGGCTGCCGGATCCGTTTTTGTAAACTGAGCATGATCCAATGTTTTGAAAAAATGGATCCAGCAAAAAAAACGGACAAAACGGATGCAAAAATGGATGCAAAACGGATCCAACGGATCAGGTGTTTTATGCATCCGGCATAACGGATCCGTTAAAAAACGGATCCGGTGGATACGGTTTTTATATTTTTTTTGCCGGATCCGTTGGATCAGGAAAAAAAAGGATTGTGCCTGAATGCAGAAAACTGATGTGTGAAAGTAGCCTAAATTGTAAAGCGCTGTGGAATATGTTGGCGCTATAGAAATAAAACGTATTATTATTATTATTAATATAGAAGGGTTTAAATTTTATCAGCAATTTTTAATTTTTCCAATAAAATTTCCCAAACCGATTTTTTTATGGACCACATCACATTTGAAGTGACTTTGAGGAGCTTATATGTCAGAAATACCCAAATGTGACATCATTTTAAAAACTGCACCCCTCAAAAAAAATCAATAAGTTTATTAACCCTTCAGATGCTTCAAAGACATTAAAGCAATGTGGAAGGAAAAAAAATAAAATTTTACTTTTTCCCTCGAAAATGTTGCTTTAGCCCCAAATTTAGAATTTTTTTCAAGGTTAATAGGAGAAAATGCACTGAACAACCTATTGTGCAATTTCTCCTGAGTACACCGATACCTCATATATAGTGGAAAGCTACTGTTTAGGCATACGGCAGTGCTTAGAAGGGAAGGAGCGCCATTTGACTTTTAGAATGCAAAATCGGCTAGATTCGATAGTGGATGTCATGTCGCATTTGCAGAAACCCTGATGTGCCTAAAAAGTTCAAACCCCCAAAAATGACCCAATTTTAGCATCCAGATTCTTCAAGGAATTTAACTAGATGTTTGGTGAGCACCTTCAACCCCCAGATGCTTCACAGAATTTTATAACGTGGAGCCATGCGAATAAAAAAATCACTTTCTTCTCTCAAAAATATTACTTTAGCCTCAAATTGTTCATTTTCAGTAGGATAACAGGAGAAAATGGACAGTATAATTTGTTGTGCATATCTACTGAGTACACCGATACACGATATGTGGTGGAAAACTACTGTTTGGATGCCCGGCTGGGCTCAGAAGGGAAGGAGCACCAATTGGCTTTTGGAATGCAAAATCCTCTGGAATCGATAGTGGATGCAATGTCGTGTTTGCAAATTACCTGATGTGCCTAAACCGTGAACAACCCCACAAGTGCCCCATTTTTTTGAAACTACACCCCTCAAAGTATTTATCTAGAGGTGTTGTGAGCCCTTTGATCCCACAGGTGCTTCACAGAATTGTATAGCGTTGAGCCATAAAAATTAAAAATCACATGTTTTTGCACAAAAATGTTGCTTTAGCCCCAAATTATTAATTTTAAGAAGTATAACAGGAGAAAAGGGGCAGCATAATTTGATGTGCAATTTCTCCTGAGTACCAGCAATACCCTATAACTGTTTGAATATTACTGTTTGGGAGCACGACAGGGCTTGAATGAAAAGGAGCACTATTTAAGCACCATTCTGCTGCTGCTGCTCTATGGAGTAGCCTTCTGTATAGTCATCATTAGCCCTCCAACAGTCAAGTCTGACTTCTGCATTCTCCATCTCTTGCCTTAGCTGCTTGCCGTGCCCGTGTGACACAATGGAGGATATTTCCTGTGGCCTGGGCAGACCCCGATACAGAGCTTATTATCTAGGAACCCTATGCAGAACTGAACCCTCTTCTTGGCCTGTCTGCCTAACCAACTCCCTGCACCCGCCAATGTCCTCTGTCTCCTAGACTACCAAAGTATCTCACTCTAAGGCTATGTGTGCACGTTGTGTACAGTCACTGCAGAAATTTCTGCAGCGATCTGAAGAGCACATGTTCGCTTCCAATCGCTGCAGAAGATGTCCGTAGTGAAAAAAAAAAAGCCGATTCCATACGCTCTAACTGCAGCTCCTCCCATAGACAGAGCGGGGGCTGCAGGCAAAGCGCACGGAAGAAGTGACATGTCACTTCTTAGAACACGCGCTTCGGGCAGCAGCCAAAGCGCTGTGCTCTAATACGCTACGTGCGCACGGCTTCTGTATAATCTCCATAGATTATGCAGGGGACGCAGGACGCATGCAGTTACGCTGCGCTACAAAGCGCAGCGTAACTGCATGTAATTACGCAACGTGCGCACATAGCCTAACCGGGCTCCACCTGCAAATAATATTTCACCCATATATAACCTATTTACCACTTGATCCCTTCACTGCACTAAATCATATCCTAAATATTCCATACTATTATTCTTATGGCTGATACTTATCTATAGTTTACTCCATATTATATCCTACTTAAGATTCTTATACTTTACATAATGACAATACAAAATGTTCTTTAATAAAAGGCCTTACATAGAACACACCGAATACATTATGCTTTATATGACTCCCTAAACTGTGCCTCCCACCTGACACAGCTCATTAGGTCAACACATATTATACCTCTTATATCATACTTTAAACATTACTGTAAAACGTGCATTAGCAATAAGCTTAATATTCAATAAAACACTATTATCTATCGGCCGCTAAATGGCGCCGATGGGTGTGCTGCTTCAGCTCTGCTACATCGCCCGCAGCTGCACGAATATATATTCAACATTAAGCACATTTATATAACAGCACTGTACAACAGGGGAAACACTGAATGAGTATAGTAGGAGTGGGAGCAAATCTACCTCCCCCTACAAATGTATACAGCTGCAGCCAGTAACAATAGTCCTTATTAGTGTTGAGCGAGTATGCTTGTCACTACTCGGTACACGCACGAGTATCACTGTACTCAGGCTACTCGGCGGGGACTGAGTAATCTCGCGATACTCGTGCTGTACTCGTGGTCTTCATCCCTGCATGTTGGCGCTCTTTTGAGAGCCAGCCCTCATGCAGGGATTGGCTGGCAGACCACTGCAATGCCACAGCCCTGTTAGTTGTGGAATTGCAGTGATTGGCCGGCCTGCACAGCGTGACCGAGCCTTTATACCGGCGGGCGCGCTGTGCTCTACACACAGCCATCCAGACAGTCAGTGCAGGGAGAGTGTTGCTGCTTCAGGGAAAGGTTTGCGGCCCTTTATAGTTATTTCCGTAGCAGGGCTGCAAACAGCGTGACCAGAAGTCCTTCTCAGGACTATTGTAGTTGTATACAGGCAGGCAGGGTATAGCCAGGTCGGAGTACAGGAGCAGAGTCCTTCTCAGGACTATTGTTGCTGTATACAGGCAGGGCAGGCAGGGTATAGCCAGGTCGGAATACAGGCTAGTGACCAGAAGAGTCCTTCTCAGGACTATTGTAGCTGTATACAGACAGGCAGGCAGGGTATATAGCCATTCCTAGTGGTGACCGTATACCAGCCTTCATCACCATATCTGGGGCTCGTGTACACAGTCTAAAACAGTCCTGATAGTGTCAAACTTCTCAGTAATTGTCGCTCCTAAAAACCTGTTAGGTTCTTAGTGCGTCCGTGCTTGCATTTAAAAACCGCACGTGTGTGCCTGTCGGTGGCAGCGTACAGGTGCACTTGTGTGCGTTTTGCACAAACTTGGATATAACGCACAAGTGTAGTGTATAATAAACATCAGTCAGCAGTGTCTGATAGTGTCAAACTTCTCAGTAATTGTCGCTCCTAAAAACCTGTTAGGTTCTTAGTGCGTCCGTGCTTGCATTTAAAAACCGCACGTGTATGCCTGTCGGTGGCAGCGTACAGGTGCACTTGTGTGCGTTTTGCACAAACTTGGATATAACGCACAAGTCTAGTGAATACACGTCAGCACAGCATTGCAAAATGCGCAAGGGCGTTGGCAACGAACAAGGAAGTGGACGTGATGGTGGTGCAGGCAGAGGCCGAGGTCGTGGGCAAGCTCTAATTTCGCCACAACAAAGGGGCACATCTACTCGCTCGCACGTCCGGTCCCAAATTCTTGGGGACCGCAGCAGTACACCGCTCTTGAACCAAGACCAGTGTCAACAGGTTGTTAGTTGGATAGCGGATAATGCTTCCAGTCAGATTGGCACCACCACAAACACTCTGTCTTCCACACGGTCAAGTGTCAGTAGCCGTGATACTGCACCGCACATTTCAGAACCTGATCCTCCTTTCTACCACAAGGCTGAGTACACGTCCACGGACATTACTGATCCCACACTTGGACACTCGGAAGAGCTGTTCACGTTTCCATTCGCACATTCTGGCCTCTCGCCAGCTCCTGTTGAAGTGGGTCATGAGGAGATCGTATGTACAGATGCCCAAATATTTGAGCAGCCATGTTCTCACGAAGTTGGCAATGTGTCTCAACAAGGGGTGGACGATGATGAGACACAATTGTCAGGAAGTCAGGAGGAGGAGCAGGGTGCGGAAGAGGAAGACGACGTGGTGGATGATCCAGTAACTGACCCAACCTGGCAGGAGGATATGCAGAGCGAGGACAGCAGTGCACAGGGGGAGGGAGGCGTAGCATCCCAACAGGCAGTAAGAAGCAGGGTGGTGGCCCCAGGCAGAAGTCAGGCAACCGTTCCCCGGAACAACAACACGACACAAGGTGCCTGTACAAATGTTAGGTCTTCCCGAGTCTGGCAGTTTTTTAAGTTGGCTCCAGATGATTCTAAAAAGGCCTTTTGCAACACCTGCCGTGCCAGCATCAGCAGGGGTACCAAAACTAGCAGCATGACCACCACCAGCATGATCAGGCACATGTCAGCCAAGCCCCCGACTTTGTGGGAGGTACAACAGAGTCGAGGAGCAGTGCTTGCTGATGTCACTGCTACGTCTTCGCTTGTTGTGCATGCGAGCCAATCCCCTGTCCATGCTGCCTGCGAACTAGCCTCCTCCGGCCCTGCACCTGCAGTTGCCTACGCAGAAATAACACCATCATCAAACACGTCCTTGTCCCAGCGTAGCGTTCAGTTATCCATTCAGCAAACCTTTGAACGCAGGCGCAAATACACTGCCAACGCCCCACATGCCACAGTTCTAAATGCTAACATTTCGCGACTGCTTGCGCTGGAAATGTTGCCTTTTAGGCTGGTGGAGACAGAAGCATTCCGCGACCTGATGGCGGCAGCTGTCCCACGTTACTCGGTCCCCAGCCGCCACTATTTCTCCTGGTGTGCCGTCCCCGCATTGCATAACCACGTGTCACAAAACATCACACGTGCCCTGAACAACGCTGTTTCAGCCAAAGTCCACCTAACCACAGACACGTGGACAAGTGCTTGTGGGCAAGGCCGCTACATCTCGTTGACGGCACACTGGGTTAATATTGTGGAAGCTGGGACCCAGTCTGAGCGAGGGACGGAACACGTCCTTCCCACACCAAGGTTTGCAGGCCCTACCTCAGTCAGGGTTTCACCCACACTCTACAGCTCCGGAATGTCATGCTCCTCAGCCTCATCCTCCTCCTGCGCATCCTCATCCACTTTACCCTCCACACCAGTCCCAAGCTGGAAGCACTGCAGCACTGCCTCGGTGAAGCGGCAACAGGCTGTGCTGAAGCTAATCTGCATAGGTGACAAACCCCACAATGCAGAAGAGGTGTGGACAGCTTTGAAACAGCAGGCAGCTCACTGGCTCACACCTCTGAACCTAAAGCCAGGAAAGGTCGTGTGTGACAATGGCCGGAACCTGGTGGCGGCTTTGAGGCGAGGCCAGCTGACACATGTTCCATGCGTGGCCCATGTGCTCAACCTCGTGGTTCAGCGGTTTCTAAAGTCATACCCAGAGTTGTCTGATCTGCTGGTAAAAGTTCACCGCCTGTCTGCACATTTTCGAAAGTCACCTACTGCTTCACCCGGCCTTTGCGGCTTTCAGTGCCGTTTGCATCTTCCGGCTCACAGACTGGTGTGTGATGTCCCCACGCGTTCGAATTCAACTCTGCACATGTTGGTCAGGATATGTGAGCAGAAGAGGGCAGTTGTTGAGTACCTGCATCACCTAAGCCGTCGGGAAATGGGTCAAACTCCACACATAACACCTGAGGAGTGGAGATGGATGTCCGACCTATGTACCATTCTCCAAAACTTTGAGGACTCCACCAAGATGGTGAGTGGGGATGACGCCATTATTAGCGTCACCATACCGCTTCTCTGCCTTCTAAAACGGTCTCTGCTCAAAAACAAACATGATGCATTGCAGGCGGAGCGCGATGAGTTGGAGCAAGAAACAGTAGTGGGTGTGGGTGATAACACACAGCCGAGCCTCGTCTCATCACAACGTGCAGTGGAGGACTATGACGAGGAGGAGGATGAAGACATGGAGCAACTCTCCGGCCAAATTGAGGATATGACATGCACACCAGTCATGTCCTCGGTTCAGCGTGGCTGGCCAGAGGACAGGGTAGATGAGGAGGAGGAGGAGGAGGAGGACAGCATGTTCAGTCATCGTGTTGGTCAGGATACTGAAGTACTGGCTGTTAAGAGTCTGACGCACATGGCTGACTTTATGATAAGCTGCCTGTCTCGTGACCTTCGCGTTAAGAACATCTTGGCCGACAATCATTACTGGTTGGTAACACTGTTAGACCCATGCTACAAGGAGAACTTTATGTCTCTTATTCCCGAGGCGGAGAGGTCAGCCAAAATGCAGCAGTTCCGGAAGGCCATAGTCACGGAAGTAGGCGAAGCATTCCCCTCACAAAACGCTAGCGGCATAGGTCAGGAATCAGTGGACAACCAAGGCGTACAGCCGAGAGGGGCACAAGTCCAATCCGCCAGAGGTAGGGGAACAGTCTTTAAGATGTGGGACAGTTTTCTCAGCCCCTCACGTACCACAGCCCCTGAGGTGCGGGGTAGTGCCACAAGAAATCCTAAGTTTGCCCAGATGCTCAAGGAGTACCTTGCAGATCGAACAACTGTACTCCGACATTCCTCTGTGCCTTACAATTATTGGGTATCCAAGCTGGACACGTGGCATGAATTGGCTCTCTACGCCTTGGAAGTCCTGGCCTGCCCTGCCGCTAGTGTTTTGTCAGAGCGTGTTTTTAGTGCTGCAGGTGGAATCATTACAGATAAACGAACCCGCCTGTCAACTGAAAATGCTGACAGGCTGACTCTGATCAAGATGAACAAGGGTTGGATTGGGCCAGACTTCACCACACCACCAGCAAATGAGAGCGGAATTTAACGTTTGTAACGGGAATTTGCCATGTACCTACACTCACCCATGGGTACACACTTCTAGACTTTGGATAATCGCTGGACTGCTCCTCCTTCTCCTCATGCGCCACCATGATGACCGTTACAATAGTTAGGCTAGTTTCACACTACGTCTTTTTAACATCCGTTGAAAACGTTATTTTAGCGGAAGTACGGATCCTGCTTTTACAGCAAATAACGTATGCAAACGCATGTGTTATTTTGCAGGATCCTGCACTGGATGTTTAGGGGCGGGCACTGGAGTCATGTGATCGGGAGTGAGGGGAACTAGACTGGGAGGAGGCTTCTGACAGCTGCAGACGCTGGTAACCAAGGTAAACATCGGCCTTGGATACCCGATATTTATCTTGGTTACGAGTGTCTGCAGCTGCTAGGAGCCGGGCTGCCTGCACGCGTAACCAACGTAAACATCGGGTAACTAAGAGAAGTGGTTACCCGATATTTACCTTGGTTACGAGTGTCCGCAGCTCTCAGGTGGGGGAGAGAGGAAGGGGAGGAAGGGGGAAAGACATAGATAGAGAGAGAGGGTGAGGGAGGAGGAGAGACAGATCACACGAGACTGGTTCTGGGCATGCTCAGTACTTTCTGGGCATGCTCAGTACAAAAGCAGGATCCTGTCTATCAGCACGCCAGCGTTCACCTGCGTTCACGTGCTGTTTAGTCAGGATCCAGCAATTTGCAGTATTTGGACGGAGCTCAAAAACGCTACAAGTAGCGTTTTTGAAACATGTTAAAAAACTGCAAGTCACTGGATCCTCACTATAACGCAGGCAAACGCAGGTGAACGGATATTAACGCGAGTCCATTGCAAATGCATTGAAATGAAAACGCATTTGCACTGGATCCGCTTGTCCGCTAAAAAAACGTTTTCAACGGATGTTAAAAAGACGTAGTGTGAAACCAGCCTTAGGCCGTTGTTTCAGGTATACCCCCAGTGGTAAATTTTTTCGCCCATTCTTTCAGAATGGACATTACAACGACAGGAGACCCGCTCCTTTGCAATGGGAACAATGTTTTGAGGCCCTCATGCATGTCTCTATCCAGGGACAATGTGGAGCCTCCCAATTTTTGGCTGCCCTGCCTAAGGGCTATACTACAATAGACCCACTTTCTTACATTGGGCACTTCAGGTTTACAGGCCCTCATGCACGTCTCTATCCAGGGACAATGTGGAGCCTCCCAATTTTTGGCTGCCCTGCCAAAGGGCTATACTACAAAAGACCCACTTTCTTACAATGGGCACTTCAGGTTTACAGGCCCTCATGCACGTCTCTATCCAGGGACAATGTGGAGCCTCCCAATTTTTGGCTGCCCTGCCAAAGGGCTATACTACAAAAGACCCACTTCCTTACAATGGGCACTTCTGGTTTACAGGCCATCATGCACGTCCCTATCCAGGGACAATGTGGAGCCTCCCAATTTTTGGCTGCCCTGCCAAAGGGCTATACTACAAAAGACCCACTTCCTTACAATGGGCACTTCAGGTTTACAGGCCCTCATGCACGTCTGTATGCAGGGGCATTGGTGAACCTCACAATTTTGGACTGCCCTGGCAAAGGAAAATACTACAAAGACTCACTTCCTCAAAATGGGCACATTAGACTCAAGAGGCCTTCATGTACGTCTCTTCTCAGGGACATCGGAGTGCCACACAATGTTTTCACGTAAAATCTTTCATGTAATCTCCAAAAGTAACATACACCAGCTCTATCTCACTATTGGGTATGTGCCCTTAACATTTCCGCCATGAAAATTCATTTTGGTGTCATTTTTGAAGGTTTTCTGGTGAGTCCGTAAAAATGGCGTAAAACGCGGACAAAATTGTTCACAGCTGTGACTTTTGAGTGATAAATGCTTCAAGGGGTCTTCCCCATGCTGTTGCCATGTCATTTGAGCACTCTTTTGAGACTTTTGTGCCATTTTCAGGGTTTCTATATGCTGCCGGGGGTCATTTCAGAAAAATCCTCGGGTCTCCCATAGGATAACATTGGGCTCAGTGCTCGGGCCGAGTACACGAGTATCTTGGGATTAGAGATGAGCGAACCGGACCCGGTTCGGCTCGAGGTCGGTTTGCCGAACGGAGGTCCCGTTCGAGTTCGGCTCGTCGAACGTTCGACGAACCGAACTCGAACTGCATAGGAAACAATGGCAGGCAATCACAAACACATAAAAACACCTAGAAAACACCCTCAAAGGTGTCCAAAAGGTGACAAACAACTCACAACACAACACAAACACATGGGAAAGTGACAAGGACATATACTCATGCGAAAACAAAACAGCTGGACAAGGAAAAAGAGGAGGACACACAGATATAGGCATGGCACGCCCTTCTAAAATCATGTAAAACACCGCAAGGTGACTCCAAGCGTAGTCTCCCTTTTTTTCCAAAAATTGGGCCCCACACACACCCACCCATTCAGTGGCAGCACTTGTGCCCTAGTTGTACACTTCACAGCTAGATTTGCATCAAGCACATTCCAAAATACGCCATTCTTATCCGTCCCCAGGATGACACCGGGGTAGGTAGCAAAGTCTTTCCTGATCCCAGCTCTGTTCATCTTGGCTTCTTTTAAAAACACATCAAGCAAGGGTTACTCCAAGCGGAGCCTCCCTTTTTTCCAAAAATTGTGCCCCACACACACCCACCCATTCAGTGGCAGCACTTGTGCCCTAGTTGTACACTTCACAGCTAGATTTGCATCAAGCACATTCCAAAATACGCCATTCTTATCCGTCCCCAGGATGACACCGGGGTAGGTAGCAAAGTCTTTCCTGATCCCAGCTCTGCTCATCTTGGCTTCTTTTAAAAACACATCAAGCAAGGGTTACTCCAAGCGGAGCCTCCCTTTTTTCCAAAAATTGTGCCCCACACACACCCACCCATTCAGTGGCAGCACTTGTGCCCTAGTTGTACACTTCACAGCTAGATTTGCATCAAGCACATTCCAAAATACGCCATTCTTATCCGTCCCCAGGATGACACCGTGGTAGGTAGCAAAGTCTTTCCTGATCCCAGCTCTGTTCATCTTGGCTACTTTTAAAAACACATCAAGCAAGGGTTACTCCAAGCGGAGCCTCCCTTTTTTCCAAAAATTGTGCCCCACACACACCCACCCATTCAGTGGCAGCACTTGTGCCCTTAGTTGTACAATTCACAGCTAGATTTGCATCAAGCACATTCCAAATCCACAAGCATTTACTCTCCCCAGGATGACACAGGGGTTGTAAATTCCTTCTGGATCCATGACTTGTTCATTTTGATGAACGTCAGTCTGTCCACATTGTCACTGGACAGACGCGTGCGCTTATCTGTCAGCACACACCCAGCAGCACTGAAGACATGTTCAGAGACAACGCTGGCAGCTGGACACGACAAAATCTCCAAGGCGTAACTGGATAGCTCTGGCCATTTTTCTAGATTTAAAGCCCAAAATGAGCAAGGCTCCCTTTGCAAAGTCATGGCATCGATGTTCATTTGTAGATACTCCTGTATCATCCTCTCCAGCCGTTGACTATGTGTCAGACTTGTTGTCTCTGGTGGCCTTGCAAAGGAGGGTCTAAAAAAATTATGAAAAGATTCCATAAAATTGCTGTTACCAGCACCAGATACGGTCCTACTGGTACGTGTAGACTGTTGAAGATGACGAGACCGTCCCATGTTTGTCAAGTTACAACTGGGAGATTCACTCCCTGCACCTGCACGGTTGTTTGGTGGAAAAGCGGATCTAGGATCGAGTAACAGCTTCTGCTGATACTCCTGCATACGTGCGTCCCTTTCTATGGCTGGAATTATGTCACAAAATTTGGACTTGTACCGGGGATCTAATAGTGTGGCAAGCCAGTAGTCATCATCACTTCTAATTTTGACAATACGAGGGTCATGTTGGAGGTAGTGCAACAAGAAGGCACTCATGTGTCTTGCGCAGCCATGCGGACCAAGTCCACGCTGTGTTTGTGGCATAGAGGTGCTAACCGTTCTTTCTTCCTCTGACATCTCCCCCCAACCTCTTTCAACTGAAATTTGACCAAGGTCTCCCTCATCTGCTGAGTCTTCCATGTCCATGGACAGTTCGTCCTCCATTTCTTCATGTCCTCCTGCACCTTCCTCAACATCTCGCCTGCTACCATGCGCCCTTGTTGATCCCTGTCCCCCATGGTCCCATGCCTGCTGCGTTGGTGATGATGAACGTCTGGACCTTGGTGATGTTGTTGTGTCTTGCGCATATGAATCCTCCTGTAGTTCATCCCCTTCCTGTTGTCCCACCCCCTGACTCCGAATAGTGTTTAGCGTGTGCTCCAGCATGTAAATGACTGGAATCGTCATGCTGATAATGGCATTGTCAGCGCTAAACATATTCGTCGCCATGTCGAAACTGTGCAGAAGGGTGCATAGGTCCTTGATCTGAGACCACTCCATCAGGGTGATCTGCCCCACCTCTGCATCTCGTTGGCCCAGGCTATACGTCATGACGTATTGCACCAGGGCACGGCGGTGCTGCCACAGTCGCTGTAACATGTGGAGAGTTGAATTCCAGCGTGTCGCCACATCGCATTTCAGGCGATGAACCGGCAGGCCGAAAGACTTCTGGAGCGATGCAAGTCGCTCAGCTGCGGCGCTTGAACGGCGGAAGTGAGCAGACAGTTTTCGTGCCCTGTTCAGAAGGCCATCTAGGCCGGGATAGTGTGTTAAAAATTGCTGCACGACAAGGTTCAACACGTGAGCCATACAAGGTACGTGTGTCACCTTGCCGAGGCGAAGGGCCGCACCCAGGTTTGCAGCATTGTCGCACACGGCCTTACCAGGCTGCAGGTTCAGTGGCGACAACCATTTATTAAACTCGGACCGCAGAGCTGACCACAACTCCTCAGCTGTGTGACTCTTATTCCCAAGACATGTCAAGCTAAAGACCGCCTGATGCCGTTGCGCTCTGCTGCCAGCATAGTAATGAGGGGTGCGTGATTCCTTCTGCGCAGTGAGAACGCTGGTGGCCTGACCAGGCAGGCTTGGGGCGGAGGTGGAGGACCCAGATGAGGTGGAGGATGCAGAAGCAGTGGCGGAACTTGGACAGACAGAGGATTGACACACAAGTCGTGGGGACGGCAAGACTTGTGCAGCAGACCCTTCACCATCTATCACCATAGTTACCCAGTGCCCAGTGAGCGACATGTAACGTCCCTGTCCATGCTTACTGGTCCAAGTATCGGTGGTGAAATGCACCCGTTCACACACAGAGTTTCTCAAGGAAGCGGTGATGTTGTGTGCGACATGCTGGTGTAGCGCGGGCACACCTTTCTTAGAGAAGTAGTGGCGACTAGGCATCTGGTACTGGGGCACAGCGACAGACATAAGGTCTCTAAAATCCTGTGTGTCCACTAGGCGGAAAGGCAGCATTTCGGTCGCCAACAGCTTACAGAGGGATAGAGTCAACCTCTTAGCTTTGTCATGGGTCGCAGGAAGTGGCCTCTTATTTGACCACATCTGAGGGACAGAGATCTGGCTGCTGTGTGTAGACGGTGTTGAGTAGGGTGTCCCTGGAAAAATGCAGGTTTGTGAGGAAAGTGCAGGTGGAGACATGATGTTGCCTTCATCCAACGTTGGTGCTATCGATGTCTGAGAGAGCTGTACACACTCACTTGTTTCCCCTTCCAAACCAACTGACGACCTACCAAGCAAACTGCCTGTTGCGGTTACAGTGGTGGAAGTTGTGGGTGGAAAAACAGGTGTGACAGCTGTCCCCACAGTCCTAGAAGATGACGAGCGCACGGATGCACTGGAAGGGGCAGGCGGTGGATGGTTCGCTCCGCTAGGCCGCATTGCAGCACGGTGAGCTTCCCACCGGGCCATATGATATTTATTCATGTGACGATTCATGGAAGAAGTTGTCAAACTGCTGAGGTTTTGACCTCTACTAAGAGAACCATGACAAATTTTACAGATCACATAATTTGGGCGATCTTTTTCTATGTCAAAAAAGGACCAGGCTAGGCAAGGCTTAGAGGCCATGCGACCTGTTGATCCACCCCGAATAATGCTCAGAGGCAGAGTGGTGGCTGAGGATGCAGCTGTAGACGTGCTACCAGTACTCCGACTCTGTCCAGGAAGGCGCAAGGTAACTTCGTCATCAGTTGCATCCTCCTCCACCACCTCTGTTGACCTCCTCGAGTGCCTGACTGTGGGTTGACAGTAGGTGGGATCTAGAACTTCATCATCAATTGTTGTGTTTGCACTCCCCTCCCCCTCAGACCGAGCCTCTTCTTGCCCTGACCGAATATTTAAGTTGTCATCCCAATCGGGTATCTGCGTCTCATCTTCATCAGTATGTTCCTCATTGTCTATAACCACAGGTGTTACAGTTTGTGACAAAGGGTCAACATTATGCTCAGAAACTTGTTCCTCACGGCCTGAATCAGAGTCACAAAGGTTCTGGGCATCACTGCAGACCATTTCCTGTTCTGTACTCACTGTAGCTTGGGAGCAGACCTCTGATTCCCAGGCTATAGTGTGACTGAACAGATCTGCAGACTCAGCCATCTCAGTTCCACCATACTGTGCAGGGCTGATGGAGACTTCAGAGCTGGGAGAAAGCAAGTTTGATTGGGATGACAACTCAGAGGACTGGTGTTTTTTGGATGCGGTACTTGAAGTGGCTGAGAGGGCACTTGTTGGACCACTTGAGATCCATTCAAGCATTTTCCTTTTTTGGCCATCATCTACCTTTGTTCCTGTTGTTCGTGTCCGTAAAAAAGGGAGCACATCGGATTGTCCACGGTAAGTAGTAGACATCTTACTTTTGCTGGTAGATGGTCTATCTTCAGCAGATGATAATGGAGCTTTGCCACCTTCCCCACGGACAAACCCTTTTTTTCCTTTTCCACCACGCCTCTTCCCCTTTCCACCAGCATCTGTCATTTTGCCACTCATGTTGATTGCGACAAGATTGTGCACTGAAAATGTGGTAGTAAAAATTGAGAGGTGGTGTAGATTGCAGTGGTGGTCTAGCTTTATTAACAGCAGAATAAAGAATAAATATCCCTGACAATGCAACTACGGCCCTTAAACTGGCAGCATAAATTGCTAGTATAATGGCTTAGTTATAATGAGTTGGAGTGTGCAATGCAGGTAGAGGTGCTGCAAATGTCTTTGCACTAGTGGGACTAGACAAATGTCCAATAGCCACGTTTTGGATGCCACTAGGTACACTGAGTGTTTGCTAGTATAATGGCTTAGTTATAATGAGTTGGAGTGTGCAATGCAGGCAGAGGTGCTGCAAATGTCTTTGCACTACTGGGACTAGACAAATGTCCAATAGCCACGTTTAGGATGCCACTAGGTACACTGAGTGTTTGCTAGTATAATGGCTTAGTTATAATGAGTTGGAGTGTGCAATGCAGGCAGACGTGCTGCAAATGTCTTTGCACTAGTGGGACTATAGCAAAGTCCAATTGCCACGTTTAGGATGCCACTAGGTACACTGAGTGTTTGCTAGTATAATGGCTTAGTTATAATGAGTTGGAGTGTGCAATGCAGGCAGTAGTGCTGCAAATGTCTTTGCACTAGTGGGACTAGACAAATGTCCAATAGCCACGTTTAGGATGCCACTAGGTACACTGAGTGTTTGCTAGTATAATGGCTTAGTTATAATGAGTTGGAGTGTGCAATGCAGGCAGAGGTGCTGCAAATGTCTTTGCACTAGTGGGACTATAGCAAAGTCCAATTGCCACGTTTAGGATGCCACTAGGTACACTGAGTGTTTGCTAGTATAATGGCTTAGTTATAATGAGTTGGAGTGTGCAATGCAGGCAGAGGTGCTGCAAATGTCTTTGCACTAGTGGGACTAGACAAATGTCCAATAGCCACATTTAGGATGCCACTAGGTACACTGAGTGTTTGCTAGTATAATGGCTTAGTTATAATGAGTTGGAGTGTGCAATGCAGGCAGAGGTGCTGCAAATGTCTTTGCACTAGTGGGACTAGACAAATGTCCAATAGCCACGTTTAGGATGCCACTAGGTACACTGAGTGTTTGCTAGTATAATGGCTTAGTTATAATGAGTTGGAGTGTGCAATGCAGGCAGAGGTGCTGCAAATGTCTTTGCACTAGTGGGACTAGACAAATGTCCAATTGCCACGTTTAGGATGCCACTAGGTACACTGAGTGTTTGCTAGTATAATGGCTTAGTTATAATTAGTTGGAGTGTGCAATGCAGGCAGAGGTGCTGCAAATGTCTTTGCACTAGTGGGACTATAGCAAAGTCCAATTGCCACGTTTAGGATGCCACTAGGTACACTGAGTGTTTGCTAGTATAATGGCTTAGTTATAATGAGTTGGAGTGTGCAATGCAGGCAGAGGTGCTGCAAATGTCTTTGCACTAGTGGGACTAGACAAATGTCCAATAGCCACGTTTAGGATGCCACTAGGTACACTGAGTGTTTGCTAGTATAATGGCTTAGTTATAATGAGTTGGAGTGTGCAATGCAGGCAGAGGTGCTGCAAATGTCTTTGCACTAGTGGGACTAGACAAATGTCCAATAGCCACGTTTAGGATGCCACTAGGTACACTGAGTGTTTGCTAGTATAATGGCTTAGTTATAATGAGTTGGAGTGTGCAATGCAGGCAGAGGTGCTGCAAATGTCTTTGCACTAGTGGGACTATAGCAAAGTCCAATAGCCACGTTTAGGATGCCGCTAGGTACACTGAGTGTTTGCTAGTATAATGGCTTAGTTATAATGAGTTGGAGTGTGCAATGCAGGCAGAGGTGCTGCAAATGTCTTTGCACTACTGGGACTAGACAAATGTCCAATAGCCACGTTTAGGATGCCACTAGGTACACTGAGTGTTTGCTAGTATAATGGCTTAGTTATAATGAGTTGGAGTGTGCAATGCAGGCAGAGGTGCTGCAAATGTCTTTGCATTAGTGTGACTAGACAAATGTCCAATAGCCACGTTTAGGATGCCACTAGGTACACTGAGTGTTTGCTAGTATAATGGCTTAGTTATAATGAGTTGGAGTGTGCAGAGGACAGGAGGGTACAGTGCCAGGATTGTGGGGCTCTGGGTAGAGGAAAGGAAGCCTGCCTTTCTATTCCCTCCTAATAGGGAAATGCAGGGAGGAAATCCCTGTCCTTTGCTACACAGACGCTGTCGCTGTTTTCAGGACCTGTCACCTATGGCTCTGACCCTGCCGGTTTGAGCCCTTAAAAGGACTGAAAGAAAGTGCTCTCCCTAAGCTGTCCAGCGCTGTGTATGGAGCGCATACAGCTGTATCAGCGATAGGACAAAGGACGGAGCTGCGACAGTGATGTCTGACACCAAAGACGCAGAAGAGATAATGGCGTCCTGGAGGAAAATGTCCGGTTTTATAATGCAGGGACATGTGACATGGACATCCTATCACACATGCCGTTGCTTCTCTGGCTAAAAGTCCACTTAGCTGTGTGTGTGTCTGGGATTGGCTGACATGCTGGCCCGCCCCACAAGACGCGCGCGCTTAGGGAAGGAAGACAAGGAAAAAAAAAAAAAAAAATGGCGATCGCCATTATACAAACAGCAGTGATCTGAAGGCGCTGTTCACGCACACTATACACTGAAATGTCATAATAGTGTGAGTCACAGAGTGACTTACACTATTACAGCGGAAAGCCAGCTAGGAATTAGCTGTTTTTTTGCTGCTAGAACCGTTCTCGAACGTTTCTAGAACTATCGAGCTTTTGCAAAAAGCTCGAGTTCTAGTTCGATCTAGAACAGGCCCCAAAATCACTCGAGCCTAGAACTGGAGAACCTCGAACCGCGAACCGCGCTCAACTCTACTTGGGATGCTCGGCCCGAGCCTCGAGCACCCGAGCTTTTTAGTACTCGCTCATCACTAGTCCTTATGCTCATCTAGATGATGGATATCATGGCCATATCTGTCACGCTCCCCGGGTCCTCGGCTCCCCTTCCCGGGTCCCCTGCCCCGCTCCCCGGCTCACCTGCCACGCTCCCCGCGTCCCAGTCCCTTGTGCCCGTCCTTCCTGGGCTTCCTGGCCGCCGATCCCGGCGCCCGACGGCCTCCCAGGCCCTGCTCGGCTCCCCTGCGTCCTCCTCTCAGCCTCCTTCCCTGGCTTCTGGCACCCGGGCCGCGCGCACGCGCATTAGGGCGCGCGCGCGGTCACTGACCCTTTCTTAAAGGGCCAGCGCCCATTAACAGGAAATGAGGTTAGACAGGTACGGGGTATAAAGGGGGTCCTTGTCCAAGGGGGCGGGGCCTGATCTTCGTGTTTTCTGAGCTAGGAGTCAGGTCTCCTTGTGTTTTCCTGCCATACTTACGTATCTCTCTTCTAGAGCTGATCCCGCCTCGCCATCCAGTCCTGCTGAATCCCGAGCCCCGCACGCTGTCCGTCTGCCATCTGACAGTCCGTACCATCTCGGATCCCTGCGGTGACCTGTCATCTCGCTCCCAAGGTTCCGGACCCCGCCTGACATCATCTCGGCCTCCGAACCTGAGCTACGTCACCCGGACTACCATCTGTGACTCCGTGGTCCCAGGGACTCCTTCGCTACCTTCACTTGCACGGACTGTTCTGCTGCCCATCAGTGCTTCAGCTACCGGACTCCCTACCACCATCTTAGAGTTCGGTCCAGTGGATCCACCTCCTGGGTCTGCCCGACCGCCCGGCCCTGACAGTAAGATCAGGCCATGGATCCCGCTGCAGCACTATTGGCCCTGCAAGAGGAACTCCAACGCCAGCGTGAAGTCCAGACCCGCATGCTGCAATTTATGACCTCCGTGGACACTCGCCTGTACACATTACAAGCATCAATGACGCCTGCAGCACCCAGGTCTCCCACTAGGCAATCCACGGCTCCCGCACCAGTGGCAGCCGCGTCGGATGCTTCCCGACTCCGTTTGGCGTCACCTCCTCGTTATGCTGGAGATCCCAAGACCTGCAGGGGCTTCATAAACCAATGCTCCCTTCACTTCACGCAGCTGCCCCATCTGTTCGCCTCCGACCAAGCCAAGGTCGCCTTTATAATGTCTCACCTGGAGGGCGAGGCACTGGCGTGGATGAACCCCTTGTGGGAGAAGGAGGACCCCATGACCAAGGATCTTCAAGAGTTCCTGCAGGCCTTTCGCAGTACCTTTGACGAGCCGGGACGCGCCTCTGCGTCTGCTTCATCACTTCTCCGCCTACGTCAAGGAACACTGACGGTGGGCCAATACGCCATCCGTTTCCGCACTTTGGCTTCTGAACTCGGGTGGAATAATGAGGCCCTGACAGCCGCCTTCTGGGAAGGACTGTCAAGTCGCATCAAAGATGAGTTGGCGGGTCGTGACATGCCCTCCACCCTAGATGCCCTGATTGCCCTAGCCACGCGAGTGGACATTCGTTTTCAGGAGCGCTCCAAAGAGCTGGTTCGTGAGCGACGTGCGGTACGGCACTCCTCTCCGCCACAGAAGTCCTCTGTGCCACAGTCATCTACAGCTGGGATTCCTGTCCACGAACCCATGCAGGTTGATCGAGTACGACAGTCTGACCAACGTCGAGCAGAGCGGCTCGCCAAGGGCCTCTGCTTTTACTGCGGAGGGGACACACATCTCCTACGCTCCTGTCCGGAAAGGCCGGGAAACTCCAAAGCCTAGGGTTGGTAGGAGAGGCCACCCTAGGTGCTGGGACTCTCTCCGACCCAGTTATGTGGACGGTACAAGTATCAACAGGAGAGACGCGCTTCACGGCTGAGGCATACCTCGACTCCGGAGCAGCAGGCAATTTTATCCAGCAGGCCACGGTGGACAAATACCAGCTGCCTGTTACTCTACTCGAGAAGCCCCTACTGATTGCCTCGGTGGATGGGAGACCCCTCTCTGATACCATCTCCTGGATCACGAAGCCGGTGGAACTGCGTATCGGTGCTCTGCACACCGAGAACATCGCTCTCTACGTCCTTCCACACATGTCCCACCAAGTCCTGCTGGGACTTCCTTGGTTGCGAACACACGAACCCTCAGTCAACTGGGGTACTGGCGAAATCACCCGTTGGGGCTCTGCCTGTCATGAGAGATGTTTAAAGTCTATACAACCAGTCCGACGACCTCCGGTTCCCGAGAACCTACCGGGTCTGCCCTCGGCCTATTGGTCCTTCACGGACGTTTTTGACAAGAAGGAGTCTGAGGTACTTCCGCCACACCGTCCCTACGATTGCGCCATCGACCTGCTCCCAGGAACAACACCACCTCGAGGACGGATATATCCGTTGTCTCCAGCCGAAACCAGGGCCATGTCCACCTACATCATGGAAAGCCTGGCAAAGGGATTCATCCGGAGATCCTCCTCTCCTGCGGGAGCAGGCTTCTTCTTCGTTAAGAAGAAAGAGGGTGACCTTCGCCCATGCATTGACTACCGGGGCTTGAATCAGATTACTATAAAAAACAAGTACCCCCTACCGCTCATCCCCGAACTGTTCGATCGGCTCAGAGGAGCCCGTGTGTTCACCAAACTGGATCTTCGGGGTGCCTACAACCTAGTTCGTATCCGCTCTGGGGACGAATGGAAGACCGCGTTTAATACTCGCGATGGGCACTATGAATACTGTGTGATGCCCTTCGGTCTGTGTAACGCTCCTGCCGTATTCCAAGAACTGGTGAACGACATTTTTCGGGACCTCCTCTACGTATGTGTAGTAGTTTATCTGGATAACATTCTTGTTTTCTCTCCGGACCTCCAGACCCACAGAGAGAACGTAAAGCTGGTTCTACAAAGACTGAGAGAGAATCGTCTCTACGCCAAATATGAGAAGTGCGTCTTTGAGCAGTCTTCTCTTCCTTTCCTGGGATACATCATCTCGGGGACTGGGCTGCAGATGGATCCCAAGAAGGTCTCCGCCATTCTCAACTGGCCTCCCCCTTCTGGGCTGAAGGCAATCCAACGGTTCCTGGGATTTGCCAACTACTACCGCCAGTTTATTCCTCACTTCTCCGCCCTGACTGCTCCTCTCTCCGCTCTGACCAAAAAGGAGGCTAATCCAAAGGACTGGTCACCTGCGGCCGACGCCGCATTTTGCTCCCTGAAGCGAGCATTCGCCTCCTCTCCTGTACTCCACCGACCAGAGTTAAACCGCCAGTTCACCTTAGAGGTGGATGCTTCCTCCTCAGGAGCCGGAGCAGTGCTCATGCAAAAATCCTCCTCCGGGAAGATGGTGACTTGCGGTTTCTTCTCTAAAAGCTTCTCAGCACCTGAACGTAATTACACCATCGGTGACCGAGAGCTATTAGCGGTCAAACTGGCTCTGGAGGAGTGGCGCTACCTCCTGGAAGGAGCAGTGTACCCCGTGATTATCTACACGGACCACAAGAACCTGGAATACCTGCGGTCCGCTCAGCGACTGAACCCACGGCAAGCCAGGTGGTCCTTATTCTTTGCCAGGTTTGACTTCCAGCTTCATTTCCGACCCGCGGACAAGAATATACGCGCTGATGCCTTGTCTAGGTCTCTCATGCCCCTGGAGCAGGAGGAAGAGACTATCCAACCTATCATCTCTCCTAACAAGATTGTTCCGGTGGCTCCTGTCACTCTGGCCCAGATACCACCCGGGAAGACCTATGTCTCTGAGACCGACAGGGAAAAAGTGTTACACTGGGGTCATGCCTCGAAAACAGCCGGCCATGCAGGCCAGAAGAGAACATGGGGTGCGATTGTACGCCATTACTGGTGGCCATCCCTTCGCACGGACGTTGCCGCCTTTGTCTCTGCCTGCCCCTCTTGTGCCAGGAACAAGACGCCCAAACACCTGCCCTATGGCCGTCTTCTGCCTCTGCCGATACCCTCAGTTCCATGGCAACACATAGCGATGGACTTTATTACGGACTTGCCAGTATCCTCCGGACACACAGTCATATGGGTCGTGGTGGATCGGTTCTCCAAAATGGCTCACTTCGTCCCTATGCCCGGACTGCCCTCTGCTCAGGAACTCGCGGAAGCCTATATACAACACATCTTTCGCTTACATGGCTTTCCTTCCCACATCGTGTCCGACAGAGGAACTCAGTTCACCTCCCGCTTCTGGAGGGCTCTCTGCAAACATCTGGGAGTGACTCTGGACTTTTCTTCCGCTTACCATCCTCAGTCTAATGGCCAAGTGGAGAGGGTCAATCAAATCTTGACATCCTTCTTACGTCACTATGTCAACGTCCATCACGACGACTGGTCCACGCTTCTGCCTTGGGCTGAGTTCTCCCATAACCACCACGTCAGTGAGTCGTCCTCCAAATCTCCCTTCCATGTCGTTTACGGACTACAGCCTTCCGTCCCGTTGCCTATATCCCCTTCTTCGGATGTCCCTGCTGCTGATACTGTAGCCCGTGACTTCGCTACCATTTGGGACTCTGTCAAGGCGTCCCTTGGGCGCGCTTCCCAGCGGATGAAGAAACACGCTGACAAAAGGCGTCTAGACCCTCCGTGTTTCTCTCCTGGTGACCTGGTCTGGCTTGCTTCCCAGTACATCCGACTGAAGATTCCTTCCTACAAGCTGGGTCCTCGCTACATCGGGCCGTTTAAGGTCCTCAGCAAGATCAATGAGGTCTCCTACAAACTGAAGCTTCCGGCCACGATGAGAATACCCAACTCCTTCCACGTCTCTCTCCTCAAGCCGGTGTTCCTTGGTCCCTTCTCCGCTGCTGCCAGCCCGGCTCCTCCTCCTATTGCTGAGGACGACATCTACGCGGTAAGAGATATCGTGGCCATGAAGACTGTTCGTGGCCGGCAGTTCTTCCTGGTGGACTGGGAGGGGTATGGTCCTGAGGATAGATCCTGGGAACCCAGGGAGAATGTGGGCACTCCTCTGATCCGTGCCTTCATGTCTCGGTTGCGGGGAGGGGGGCGTGGGGGGGGGGTACTGTCACGCTCCCCGGGTCCTCGGCTCCCCTTCCCGGGTCCCCTGCCCCGCTCCCCGGCTCACCTGCCACGCTCCCCGCGTCCCAGTCCCTTGTGCCCGTCCTTCCTGGGCTTCCTGGCCGCCGATCCCGGCGCCCGACGGCCTCCCAGGCCCTGCTCGGCTCCCCTGCGTCCTCCTCTCAGCCTCCTTCCCTGGCTTCTGGCACCCGGGCCGCGCGCACGCGCATTAGGGCGCGCGCGCGGTCACTGACCCTTTCTTAAAGGGCCAGCGCCCATTAACAGGAAATGAGGTTAGACAGGTACGGGGTATAAAGGGGGTCCTTGTCCAAGGGGGCGGGGCCTGATCTTCGTGTTTTCTGAGCTAGGAGTCAGGTCTCCTTGTGTTTTCCTGCCATACTTACGTATCTCTCTTCTAGAGCTGATCCCGCCTCGCCATCCAGTCCTGCTGAATCCCGAGCCCCGCACGCTGTCCGTCTGCCATCTGACAGTCCGTACCATCTCGGATCCCTGCGGTGACCTGTCATCTCGCTCCCAAGGTTCCGGACCCCGCCTGACATCATCTCGGCCTCCGAACCTGAGCTACGTCACCCGGACTACCATCTGTGACTCCGTGGTCCCAGGGACTCCTTCGCTACCTTCACTTGCACGGACTGTTCTGCTGCCCATCAGTGCTTCAGCTACCGGACTCCCTACCACCATCTTAGAGTTCGGTCCAGTGGATCCACCTCCTGGGTCTGCCCGACCGCCCGGCCCTGACAATATCCTGCTCCAGCCAGCATCCATAGTCCTTATGCTCCTCCAGACGACAGATATCAGGACCGTAGAGCATGTATCCAGCTCCAGCGGCAACAATAGTCCTTCGGATAGTTCCTCAATCCAGATACCAGATATCATGATCCTAGCAAAACAGATGCTCTGCCCTACACATCACAGCAGCAACTACTAACCAAACATATGTCTCCTCACTTTTCTACCTCTTTTGGGATCAGCCCACAGGATGATGAGCAGTGATCACATCCTATCCCCTTAAACATTTGTTTAAGGTAAGTCCAACTCCAGCTATGAAGGAGGGTAGTCTTCGACCAGTCTGCAAGATCATGTATTAGGGAGGCCCCCTACAGAGAGGAACAATAGACGCATAACCTCTGACCAAATGCAGGACAAAAAATCCTACTGTAGGCCTGATTACATAAGAGTCAAAGGAGGCCAATTAATATGACACACAGTTACAACCCCTTCCCCCTTCCAATTGTGCACAAAGTGACCTTAAACTGACAAGCATGCACATCTCAAATATAAAACACAACAATGAGATTGATGTAACCAGCGCTCCCTGCTGGAAAAATTCCACTACACCGTGTGCAGAATTATTAGGCAAGTTGTATTTTAGAGGGTTTATTTATTATTGATCAAAAACTATGTTCTCAATCAACCCAAAAGACTCATAAATATCAAAGCTTAATATTTTTGGAAGTTGGAGTGGGTTTTTTTAGATTTGGCTTTCTTAGGAGGATATCTGTTTGCAGGTAACTATTACTGTGCAGAATTATTAGGCAACTTAAAAAAAAAACAAATATTTTCCCATCTCACTTGTTTATATTCACCAGGTAAACCAATATAACTGCACAAAATTTAGAAATAAACATTTCTGACATGCAAAAACAAAACCCAAAAAAGTTAGTGACCAATATAGCCACTTTTCTTTATGATGACACTCAACAGCCTACCATCCATAGATTCTGTCATTTGCTTGATCTTTTTACGGTCAACATTGCATGCAGCAGCCACCATAGCCTCCCAGACACTGTTCTGAGAGGTGTACTGTTTTCCCTCCCTGTAGATATCACATTTTATGAGGGACCACAGATTCTCTATGGGGTTCAGATCAAGTGAACAAGGGGGCCATGTCATTATTTTTTCATCTTTTAGACCTTTACTAGCCAGCCACGCTGTGGAGTAGTTGGATGCATGTAATGGAGCATTGTCCTGAAGGAAAATCGTGGGTTTTTTTAATGATACCAACTTCTTCCTGTACAACTGCTTGAAGAAGTTGTCTTTCAGAAACTGGCAGTAGGTCTGAGTGTTGAGCTTCACTCCATCCTGAACCCAAAAAGGTCCCATCCATCTGGCCCATTAATAGTCACTCTCATTTCATCAGTCCATAAAACCTTTGAAAAATCAGTCTTTCTTGGCCCAATCTTGATGTTTTATCTTATGTATGTATTTATCTGTATGTATAGTCAAATACAAATATAATTTATTCGTACAAGAGTGATAAAACAAGTGCAAAGTGGTAGCAAGGAAAGATGGAAAAACCCTTGCTCAGAGACATAACCCACAAAAATACCTGGAAAAGCCAGAAGATGGCAGTAACACCTGCTTACAAAGTTTGTGTACATGTATTATGGGCATGCAATAAACATAGCTGCAACAGGGGAAGTAGTGTATCACAACAGAATGGTGTCTGTGTCTCCCAATAGATATTTCCCGCGGGGGGGCAGCTAAAGAGCAAAAAACAATACCTTGAGACATGATGGAAATGCAGGAAAGATCAGGCAGACCAGGCATGGGGCGGGGCCTTGACGTGCGTTTCACCGGAAGGCTTCGTCAGGAGTTTGCAAGGAGTTTGTATGTTCTCCCCGTGTTTGCGTGGGTTTCCTCCCACGCTCAAAAAACATACTGATAGGGAATTTAGATTGTGAGTCCCAATGAAGATAGAGTTGTCAATGTATGTAAAGTGATGTGGAATTAATAGCGCTATATAACTGAATAAATATTATTATATGTATAAAGTACTAGAAATCCTTGGAAATGATGGTTACATATATTTGAGATTTCCGTATTATAAACACATTGAAATGTAATTCTAGCCTGAAATCAAGACAATTAAATTCTTCACCGCGCAGTAAGAGCCCAAAAAAGCATAGAAGATTAATTATTTATTTTCTCCTACAAATATTGCTGAAATCAAGTCTCATATGTTCTTATGTTTGTATCTCATTATAAACAGCTCTTATTTACACAGAGCTGTTTATTCACATGAAGATCGGCTTATGGTGACGGCAAATCTCTGCAGACTCCTTTTGTTATAGGCCTTGTTGTAACCTCATATCTTCTCTTTGGTCCAGCCCCAAATCATTGCAGGTGGCTGAAAACAAGAAAAATAAGTTCTCACAAAGTGGAATCTCGTGCATCCCCAGATGGATGTTGCTTTGGTAAAGCCATTCTCACCGCTGTGACAGTATTATGAAATAAAGCTTGAATTACCAATACACCAGAGGCTTCTAATGCAATTATGAATGTTTACTTTTACCATGTGTTTCCCAGCAAGCCTCTGCTGCATCAGGATAAACCAGAGGGAGCTAATGTTTTATAGATGGTAAGACTATGTTTGTTTTCAGTAGGGCTAAATCTCCCAAAGCACTCAGACACACTAATTAAAGTAAACTGCAGAGGCCCATAATAAAATACGTGTGTTTGGAGACTGCGGGATGAACTCTACTGACTTATTAAAAGTCAAAAGAAAAATATACATTATTTATGACTTCAAAGAGACACATTTTGTACTCTAGTTTGTTCAGAAGTTTGGCTAACTATTGGCTACTGCTGGCCGGCACAAGCGTTTCCTATGGAATCTTCATTATGCGGGATATTCATGTGGAAGTTATCATTTGGAAGCACATCAAATATATAATATAAATACAGGAAACTGAGATGATTATTAAGGTTAAGCCACAGCAGCTATGTGGAGTATATTTATTTTCTATGAATTAGAACGAAAGTGATATTCTAGGGTTTACCATTTAAAGGTTCATTGTAACTCTTTTTATCCAACTACTTTACACTATCCATTAGTTGTAGTCCAATTCAACTTAATTTGCCATTACAGACTCACAGACTATTCTAGTTTGGATGTGGTCAACTTTTATTATTGTTATTATTATTATTTATTGTTATAGCATCATCAATTCCATGGCGCTTTACATATGAAAGGGGTATACATAATAGGGACAAGTACAATAATCATAAACAATACAAGGCACCGACTGGTACAGGAGGAGAGAGGTCCCTGTCCGCGAGGGTTCACAGTCTACAGGGATGGGTGAGGATACAGTAGGTGAGGGTAGAGCTGGTTGTGCGGCGCTATATCAGACTGAGGGTTACGGCAGGTTGTAGGCTTGTCGGAAGAGGTGGGTCTTCAGGTTCCTTTTGAAGCTTGTCATGGAAGGCGAGAGTCTGATATGTTGTGGCAGAGCATTCCAGAGTATTTGGGAGGCACGGGAGAAATCTTGGATGCGATGGTGGGAAGAGGAGATGAGAGGGGAGTAGAGAAGGAGATCTGGGGAAGATCGAAGGTTATGTGCAGGTAAGTACCAGGAGACTAGGTCACAGATGTAGGGAGACAGGTTGTGGATGGCTTTGTATGTCATGGTTAGTGTTTTGAACTGGAGTCGTTGGGCAATGGGAAGCCTGTGAAGGGATTGGCATAGAGGAGAGGTCGGGGAGTAGCGGGGGGACAGGTGGATTAGCCGGGCAGCATAACTTACTTATCACATTATGGGAGCCCCAAATATAGCATCAACATCAGGGACCCCATAAGGGTCACCTAAAGTGGCAGTATTGCAAATATTATCTTAAAGGGGTATTGCCATCTCCAAAATTCTATACCAATATGTAATACATGTAATAATAATAATATTAATAATAACAATATAAGCAAGTAACTCCAATTAGAAATGTTGTATACCGAATATACTCAAGTATAAGTCAACCCGAATATAAGCCGAGGCACCTAATTTTACCACAAGAAAACTGAGAAAACTTATTGCCTCGAATATAAGCCTGGGATTATAAGACACACCCCAAATTTAGTGAAGAGAAGGAAAATTGGAAAAAATAATTTTTAATGTTAAAATGGTGTCCATCTTATAATTCTAGTGTGGCTTATATTAGCTCACTAGGGCGGCATGGCAGTGATGGTAGAGCAGCTCAGGAGGCTGGGTAAGAGGTGCTGTGAGCTCAGAGGACAAGGGTATTTAGGAGGGTCACAGGACAGAAGGTTGGCAATACTTCAGGCTCAGAAGCCCGCATCCCGACGGCAGGCTCAATAGTGCCTGCCACGACACTTTCAATGGTGCCTGCCATGACACCCCTGAGCCCCCATTATCGTTGACCCTTCTGAGCCATGACACTGCCGCAACACTCCTGAGCCACAGTATCGCCGACCCTCCGTCCTGTGACTCCGCTCTGCTACACGGACCTGGAAAGCTTTACCCAGATTATAAGACTCACTTCCATTTTCCCCACTGTTTTGGAGCAAAATAGAGCATTTTATAATCTGGAAGTGGGACCCTCAATCGAGTATAAGCCAAGGGGGCTTTTTCAGCATAAAAAATGTGTTGAAAAAGTCGGCTTATACATGAGTATATATGGTAATTCTCATAAATAGCTATGTCGCTTAACTCATGTGCAGATTATTGAAGTAGCTCAGGTATCCATGGTTATAACTATTAGCAACTAGCTATAGGAGTGGTCACAACTAGAGATGAGTGGACCCGTGGAAGTTTGGTTCGGCGGGTTCAGCTGGACTTTAGATAAAGTTTGGTTAGGGACTCAGACTTGACCTGATCCACAATGAAAGTTACTAATTGGGCAATTCGGGTCTCCGCCCACATGCAGCCAGCCATATAAAGAACACTTCTGGAGGAGGGTGGGCGGCATTTTTCCATATTTTTTTGTTTGGTGCACACTAAATCCGATCATGCTGTTGTTACACCCGTATGCGAGCCAATCAAACACTGCAAGCGGCTCGCACTGGGCTGAGTACCGAGCGTACCCAAGCACAGCAATACTCTAGAGTGGTTTGCATATGTAAAGCACCCGAACTCTGTTTTATTTGTAAAGTCTGTGTTTGGTACGAACACCGAAGCTCAGGTTCGCTCATCTATAGTCATAACCATGGATACCAAAGCTGCAACTCCCTATTTTTTATTATGATTTTTACTAAAAATCTTAAACCGTTTAGGTTCTACGGCCTCTATGTGTCATAGTACATCGCAGACTGCAAAATGAATTAATATAGAATCTGTCAGTGACCTTGTTTGAGTTCTATATTTTCTTCTAAACCCAACTTCTAAACCTATCCCAACTTTCTGGAGCGACATACACAGAGACAACAGAGTCTAAATGGTTGCCAATTTTTGATGAAATCTTATTTACTTCTATCCAAATATGTAGTAGTGTGCAAGTTTTAGGCAGGTGTGGAAAAAATTATGCAAAATAAGCATGCTGAAAACCTACAATGTTGGCCACTACACTGTTTGGTAAGGCTTTGTTAATATGTAGCAATGTGGCATAATTTATTTATTGGCACTTGTTAGTTTCATTTTAATTTCACTATCAGGTTAACATACTTGCTATTATATTATGCCTTTGTCATCCATATGAATTTTGTTTCTACCATATATCAGTCTGTGGCACTTTTTTAGTATCTGGTAATTTTTGATTATTTTCACAATTTTGTGAATAATAATATATTTATTATTGTACCATGTCAATTTCCATGTTAATTGTTGACATTCTTTGTGGTCTAACGTATATAGACAGATGTACACTTTGTTACCTTTAGATACTTTTATGTGCCACGTATTTACTTTTTCATTTTATACTGCTGTGCAATTTTTTATTTTATTTTTTTGCAATAAAGATGAATTTTGTTTCAAATTTGGTTTGATTTATTCCAGTGTAGTTTTATAGGTATTATAAAGTAAGAATGCTTTAAAAAAATATAAGTGTGAATAGTTTATATTTATCTATTTGAAAAATGAAAAGTAAATGAATAAAAAGGAAATGCAAATCAAATATTTGGTGTGACCGCCCTTTGCCTCCAAAAGTGCATCAATTCTTCAGGGTGGAGTTGCAAACAGGGATTTTGAAGGATTATTTTTAGAGATGAGCGAACCTGAACAGTAAAGTTTGGTGTTCATACTAAACGTAGACCTTAAAAAATCAGTTTTGGAGTTTAGAGTTCAGGTGCTTTACATTTGCTGAACACTCAATTGATCATCACTGTGTTCGGGTACGCTCGGTGCTCGGCCCAGTGTGAGCCACACTAGGGATAACAAGAGCGTGATCGGATGTAGTGTGTATACAAAAAAATGATGAAAAAAACCCGCCCTCCCCAGGAAGTGAGTAATAGGAAATGAAGCCCGCATTACCTAGTTTTGTGCCTTAGAGGGAGGCGCATGCACCCTCGCTTCTTCAGATCTCACTGTGACAGCGGGAGCGCGCGCAGTCACAACAGGACTGGAGAACATCTGATCTTACCAATTAGCTGCAGCAGACGTCAGCTACGATGTCGTCTGCTGCAGTTAATCGATAGAAATGCACGTGTTACGGATGTGTCACAAGTGACAGACAGTCCTGTTGTGTCCGGCTGTAGAAGGTCATAGCGTTTGGCTTGGCAATCTGCTCCCTGACATTCTATTATTTCTGCTTGGTTTTCATCCTTCTCCCTTTAGTATCCTGTGGAGTTCCTCAGTCTGTCAGCTGCTTTTAATCAGTACTTTCCTCAAGTCTGAAATTTCAGTCGACGACCATGATGCATTAATAAATTTTATGCATCCTCATGGACCAGCTAGCTTCTTTCACTGGCTTGTGAGAAATGATACATGCTGGATTCCTGAGCAGTCAATCATTACAATAATTCCAGCACCAGCTGCAACAGCAATGGGCCGACAATACAGCTTCTCTGAACCCATTATGTTGCAAATTCAGCAACAATTCCAGACCACTTAGACTGAACATTATGGCTTGGGAACCAATAAAAGATATCCAATATTAGGCTTGGGATCCTAGGCAAAGACACCCACCCTCAGGCTTCGGAACCTGCGATAAAGAGACCGCCCGTGGCTGGCCTTGCACGGCTATTGGCCATGGCTCCTAGGCGATGGGGCTGCTAATTCTCAAAAGACCGCATTATTACAATTCTTAATAGGATTATAAGACCAATTCTTAGGGAATTGGTTGTGGTATAACCACCATGGACTAACGCAAGGGTTTGAGTAGTGCAGTTACCATTCATTGCGTATTAATAAATAACACCATGTTCAGTGGCATTTTTCTTTTCTTAAACTGAGAGACTCCAAAAAAAAAAAAAAAATGATCCTTGTAGAGAAAAATGTGCTCTTTCTAATGATATCAGAATTAATATATTTTAGGGGTACCCTTTTTGAGAAATTTGACCTAAAAATAGGCAAAATTCGGGTTTTTTAAGTTTTTCATCATATGTGGGTGTGAAAATTTCCACAAATACATATGCTTTGACCGTGATATTGGAGTAATGCAAAGTCATGTAGATGTTTGGTGTACAGGGCAAAGCACCAGTTACTATTGGTTTTTGGTCTTGAGTTATATATGGGCAAAGTTAGGCATAAATTTTATGCGAGGCGTTTTACAAGCTACTTTGACACAAAATTGTGGCCAAAATATTGTTTTGTCATAGCTGGTAATAGTTTTATCATGTTTAGCAGCAAAAATTGAGCTAGTATGCCAAATTTCAGCATCATAGCCAGTATAGAACTCTAATGGATATGTGCCAAAGTTTGCAAAATCCTCTTAGCTGAAGCCGCAGGCTTGGTGGACCCTCCAGTGAAAGGTCAACAGTGCCCAATGTATTTGAGATCTGGCCCTAAAAAATTACAGAACCTCTTTTCAAACATACATGTACATCCTTATAAATTTTCAACAAAATCGGAGAAAGTCGAGTGGGGAAGATTTTTAAAACTGGTCCACTTGACATGGAATGACCCACTATTCACAAGATAGATAATATATGTTTCATTGCTACTAGTCCCACTGCTGAGTCCCTTTCTTATCACTAGAATGGAAGTCCCAAGTTCTCCCTTCCTCTTGACAGCATGAGTGCAGTGTATAGCTTATGTGGCCAAATTACAGTAGATAGATATTCTCTCCTAATATGACATAGCAACAGGGTGGGAATATGGATATACGGTATACCTGTAGGCCCTCTTGAGCTGTACTATACTGTCAACTAAGTTTTGCCATGTGTATTAAGCGTAACGGTAACATTTAAGTCCATGTGAAAAGAGATGGAAGGCACTCACCAGATATGCGGTAAAAAAAAGCTGTTTTATTCGACCATCAGGTCAGGGGGAAAGGCGTGAGGGAGGTGGGTACACACAATCCATCGGACGGATTGTGTGTACCCACCTCCCTCACGCATTTCCCCCTGACCTGATGGTCGAATAACACAGCTTTTTTTTACCGCATATCTGGTGAGTGCCTTCCATCTCTTTTCACATGGACTGTATGGATTGTTGTCTTTTGGAATAAGCACCGTGGCCAGAATGAAAAGAAATTTACAAGCCATATAATGCGTGTAAAAACCTGAAATAGGAAGATTGAGCGGTTAGCTCGCTGAATGGTGCCAGTGTTTCCTCCTTTCTTTGTTTTAACGGTAACATTTAAAAATGTCATGTCGTTTCCATACAAGAATAAGAAGCAGGGGCGCTCCATCTGTGAAATCAGTGGAATAAAAATGATAAATGGAGACTCAAGGGAGCCAAACACTTGGTAAGGTTGTACAAATTCCAAGCATAACACTACATAGGGCTTAAGAAATGGTAGGACTTGGCGACTGCTCCACCCGCTGAACCTTATCTGGTTAATCATAGAACTTGAGGATTGGGAAAAATGAAAAATGCAGTATTTATGGGCACTGCTGAGTCCAGAGGAAACATGATAACCAGGAGATTTAAAAGAGGGGAATTATATTACCAACACGTTTTGGAGTTGTTCTCATCATTAATCCTGATGAAGGAGTTAGAACAGAGCAACTCCGAAACTCATTAAAATTTTACTTTTTTCAATCTCCTGGTTACCCTGTTTCTGATGGATTCAGCAGCACCCACAAATACAGTATTTTTCATTTTTACTTATCCTCATGTTATTTCCATAACTTTTTTAATGGTTTTCCAAACACTGACTGAAAAAAAGGCAAAGTCATAAGCTGTATTATTTACAATTGTAGCTATTTGTGCCTCCGTTTTTTTGTGGCAAAACACTTAATCCACTACAAGAACAAGAAGACATAACGTATAAGATACACACAAAAATTACAAAAGGCGCATAACCACAAATAAAGCTGTGTGTGAACAGTTTTCAACACTATCAGCTGCACATACGACCACTCCATAGAATATATAAACCAAAGAACAAGGAGTTAAGGGTCAAGTAAAACATACAAATTTTATTTGAACAATCATAAAAAATCCAAAATGGATTAAAACACTGTAACAAACAAGATATACAAAATACGGTGCCTACGAGACATACTAATACATAATAAATTTGAATCCCTTGAACAAAATATTTCCTTTAAGTGGAAGTAAATACATGAACCTATCAAGGGAATTCAGAAATACATACCAAAATACTACGTGCTTTAAAGTATAAGTAATTGGTCTCAAGGAAGATCGTAAGGTGCCCACAAAATTCTCCAAATATGGACCTCAGACCTCGACGTATGTTTTGCGTTCGGTCATTTGCTTAATCATGAGGGATGTCCAGAATGTATAAGATGTCCAGAACTTTTCTGAGCATCAGGCAATTGACATGGTATCTTCTATATCTTCTAATGGGCTATATAGGTAACTTACTGCTGCCTGCTTTCATGAAATTGGGTGTTTTCCAGTCGATGGAGGACTAAATAAATTAAAAGAAAAAACACTATTAATCTACATAGCTCACATATTTTGCCTGCTGCTTGAGTTAATGGTTTTTGAATGAAGCCTTTTGATTGATAGTACAGTTGGAAATACTCAATCATGTTACCTTCCAGTATACATAACTGTTGTCCAGTAGGGTCAATGGTTTTAATTAGCACATTGCTCACATTGCTTCAGGAGGGCATATTTATATATTATTTGTTGTGGACTGACATATTTTCCTACGGTAGACAGGTTATAGGTAAACGGATAAGATTAGATAAGGCACCGCTCATACTATACCAGAGAGCTGCGGACAGCTAAATCCTTATATTTATGATTGTTAAGATACTGTATATCTAAAGCAGCTTGTAATTTTCTGTGTTGTCACTACCTATGTACATCATGTCAGTAAGATTGATGTCATAGTAACGCCTGGCTTGTCTGTTCCCCACTGCATTGGCTGAATATGTGTTCTGGTATATAACTCTGCTTCCTGTCAAGTGAATTGTCTGTTCCCCACTGCATTGGCTGAATATGTGTTCTGGTATATAACTCTGCTTCCTGTCAAGTGAATTGTCTGTTCCCCACTGCATTGGCTGAATATGTGTTCTGGTATATAACTCTGCTTCCTGTCAAGTGAATTGTCTGTTCCCCACTGCATTGGCTGAATATGTGTTCTGGTATATAACTCTGCTTCCTGTCAAGTGAATTGTCTGTTCCCCACTGCATTGGCTGAATATGTGTTCTGGTATATAACTCTGCTTCCTGTGATGTATGCTCTGTCATTTTCATAATCTATGTAATACTCACTGATGTATGACTGTATATTCCTCTTTGTAAATGTTATCTGATGGTGGATGGTGTAAATCTGTGTAGACTGGAAGTCCGGGTGGGTGTCAAATGTCCTGTTCCCTTTGATTCCTTAATCATCCCCTGGTGTGAGCAGCATTTGTTGATTTCCCTTAACAAGCTGAGCTCCCATAATCCCCCTCACCTACCCCTCTAGTCAGCCCTATATATTTGTGTCTTTCTTAAGGGGTGCATGCATGCGGGGTGTTGCATGCATGCCATCTCTTGCTAAGTGCCATCATTGCGAAGTGCTGGGCAGTTACCTCAATGGCAGTTAGTCAGGGCAGGAGTCTGCAGGTAAATAACTCTTTGACGCCATCTGTTTTAACCTTAACTATTATCTCACTCTCTATCATCCTATGTGCTTTTTCTGTTCACTTTCACCGCCCTGTCCCCCCTCCATCACCACTCATCCACATCAGCCCCTCTCTCCTCCCCTCTCCTATGTACAGCTCCCAGGCTCTTTTCACCTATCTTAATAATCTGACTCAATCAAGCTCCAGGGACTTCCAAAAAAAGCCATGCCACAAGTCCAAAAACCATCTGACCTTTCTCCTTCTACTCCTACTTCTTTCAGGTGATATCTCTCCTAATCCCGGTCCACCCCAGGCTAACTTTACCCCCTCCCCCACCTCCCATAGAAACCCTGATAATATTATTAACATTCCCTGTACACCCTCGCTTCCCTCTTTTAATTGTGCTCTATGGAATCCACGGTCCGTATGTAACAAGCTTCCTTACATCCACAACCTCTTTCTCAATAACTCTCTTAACTTACTAGGCCTAACTGAAACCTGGATTCAGGATTCTGATACTACTTCCCCTGCTGCCATCTCTCATGGTGGCTTACACTTTTCCCATTCACCAAGACCTGGAAACAGACATGGTGGTGGAGTCAGCTTACTCCTGTCCCCACAGTGCACCTTCCAGGTCATCCCCCCAGCTCCATCACTCTCATTCCCATCCTTTGAGGTTCACACCATCAGGCTCTTCCATCCCCTTCCCCTCAGAGTAGCTGTCATATACCGTCCACCAGGCTCACCCACCCAGTTCCTTGACCACTTTTCAGCCTGGCTGTCACACTTCATGTCCTCAGAGTTACCAACCCTGATCCTAGGAGACTTTAACATCCCCATGAACAGCCCCTCCTCCCCTTCTGCATCCCAGCTTCTATCTCTCACCACCTCCCTTGGCCTCTCACAGCTCTCATCCTCTGAGACACATGAAGATGGTAACACCCTTGACCTGGTCTTTATCCGCCTCTGCTCAATCTCTCACTTTGACAACTCACCTCTTCCCCTCTCTGACCACAACATCCTCTCCTTCAAGCTCACAAACCCTCGTCCGCCCCAGCACACTCCCACCAATCACACATTCAGAAACCTACAGGCCATCGATTCTCAGACACTTTCAGACTCTTTACACACATCACTGTCCCCTATATCCTCACTTTCCTGTCCTGATCTGGCTGTAAAGCACTACAATGACACACTCAGGACTACGCTAGACCAAGTAGCGCCCCTCACCCTCAGAAAGACCAAACACAGAGTAAAACAGCCCTGGCTCACATCACAAACTCGATTTCTCCAGCGATGCTCCAGGAGCGCCGAACGCCTATGGAGGAAAACCCGCACACCAGAAAACTTCATCCACTACAAGTTCATGTTAAGGACCTATAACTATTCCCTTCACCTCGCCAAACAGACCTACTTCACCAACCTTGTTTCCTCACTTGCCAACAATCCAAAAAAACTCTTTGACACCTTTCACTCCCTCCTCAGTCCCAAAGTACAGACCCCTGTCACAGCCCTTCATGCTGATGACCTGGCCTCGTATTTCACAGAGAAAATAGAAAACATCCGCCAAGAGATCAGCTCCCAGCCACCAAGCCCTGTGAATCCCATCCCTCCCCATATTCCATCCAGCTCACTTTCCACATTTGACCCAGTCACAGAGGAGGAAGTCTCCAGGCTCCTATCCTCCTCTCGTCCTACAACTTGCCCTACTGATCCCTTCCCCACACCTCTACTCCAGTCCCTCTCTCCGGTTGTCGCCACTCACCTAACTAAAATCTTCAATCTCTCTCTCTCTTCGGGTATCTTCCCCTCCTCCCTCAAACACTCTATCATTACTCCATTATTAAAAAAACCTTCTCTTGATCCGTCCTGCACAAGCAACTACAGACCAGTCTCCAATCTCTCCTTCATCTCTAAACTCTTGGAGCGCCTGGTCTACTCTCGCCTCACCCGCTACCTCTCCTCTCACTCTCTTCTAGATCCTTTACAGTCTGGCTTCCGCCCTTTACACTCAACAGAAACTGCCCTTGTCAAAGTGACCAATGACCTATTGACAGCAAAACGTAACGGTGACCACTCTCTGCTTATTCTTCTTGACCTTTCTGCTGCCTTTGACACTGTTGACCACCATCTCCTTCTCTCTATGCTCCACTCTATCGGCCTAAAGGACACTGTTCTTTCCTGGTTCTCTTCCTATCTTTCTGGCCGCTCATTCAGTGTATCATTTGCTGGCTCCACATCTTCTCCTCTTCCTCTCACTGTTGGGGTCCCTCAAGGCTCAGTCCTTGGCCCTCTTCTTTTCTCCCTCTACACTGCCCCAATTGGTCAGACCATCAGCAGATTTGGCTTTCAGTACCATCTTTATGCTGATGACACACAGCTATACACCTCCTCCCCTGAGCTCACCCCCGCTGTACTACAGAACACCAGTGACTGCCTGACTGCAGTTTGCAATGTCATGTCTGCTCTCTATCTGAAACTTAACCTTTCCAAAACTGAACTTCTTCTTTTCCCTCCATCTTCCAACTTTCCTCAACCTGACATCTCCCTCTCTGTGTGTGGCACAACGATAAGTCCTAGGCCACAAGCCCGCTGCCTGGGGGTTATACTTGACACTGATCTTTCCTTCACCTCCCACATACAATCTCTTGCCCGCACCTGCCGCTTGCACCTCAAGAACATCTCTAGAATCCGCCCCTTTCTCACAATGGAAACGACAAAAACCCTCACCGTGGCCCTGATCCACTCTCGCTTGGACTACTGTAACTCTCTATTAATTGGTCTCCCCCTAACTAGACTCTCTCCTCTACAGTCAATCCTTAATGCAGCAGCCCGGGTCACCTATCTGGCTAACCGCTACTCGGATGCCTCTGCTCTGTGCCAGTCATTGCACTGGCTGCCCATATATCATAGGATCCAATTCAAACTGCTTGTTCTCACCCACAAAGCTCTCCACAGTGCAGCACCCCCCTACATCTCCACCCTCCTCTCTGTCTATCAGTCCACCCGTTCTCTACGCTCTGCAAGCGACTTTCGACTAACATCCACACTAATTCGAACCTCCCACTCCCGGATCCAAGACTTCTTCCGAGCTGCACCAACCCTCTGGAACGCTCTACCCCAAGAAGTTAGGACAAATCACAACTTACTCAGCTTCAGACGCACCCTAAAGACGCATCTTTTTAGGGCGGCCTATCACACTCCCTAATCAGATTCGATTCACATAGTCCCTCTACAACCTCTCACAACATAGCTCCACATCAAACTCCATGGCACCCAAAGGCATCTCAAGGCTCGGGCCCACTGGTCCAGGAAACCATTATCCAGCCCCATTTCCGTGAGATGGTTGGATTGTCATTGTAAATAAGCACTTGAACCTTGCCTCTCCCCCCATCTCATTGTAGATTGTAAGCTCTCACGAGCAGGGTTGTATTTTTTTTTCCCCTCTAAATATTGTATTTCTATAACTGTTACTTGTTTGTATATGATCCTCCTGAATTGTAAAGCGCTACGGAATATGTTGGCGCTATAGAAATAAAGATTATTATTATTATTATTATTATTATTTCCCAAACTCAAATCGAAATGATTGTTTTGTTCTTTCACAACAAGAAGCAAATACAATTTTAGGATCACGTTTTGTGATAATTAAGGTTAGCTGATCGGATATTTAAATTTCAGGGGTTTTAATTGTGAAATTAGTTAATAAACCCAAAAGCATGTTTTTTGTGAAACTGTGAATTGCAATAAAATATTTTATTGCAGTACAAATGGAGTTTTATATATATACTAAAATCTTCACGAATGACACACTTAAGCATATATCAGAATTGGAATCTCAAACATGTAGAAAATACTAGTAAATTAAAGAAGTAAACAAAAGAAGACTTGATTTTCACAGTGATTCTTTTTGCTAATTATTGCACCTTTCTTATGCCTAAAATGTACCTCCATTTATAAATAATTTTCTATAAATCAATGGTACAAATGAAAATTGGAAACTTTTTTAATATTTTCCAATTATTAATATGTTTTATTAAACAGTAACACTTTGTTCTCAACTCATCAGAATCTTATCCTTTGTCTCCATGTTTCCTGCATTGAACACTGAAGGTACTAGTTGCTTTGTCTCCCATATGCAGGGTGAGGAGCAGATCCTACCTCCTAGTCTCTCTTTAGCTCACACTCAAGAGCAAAAATATTGAAGAAATTATACAGCAAAACAGAGCAGTGTAGCTGTGAATCCAGCCCTGGAATGAGACAAACCCTTACTAGAAACATCAATGGTATGTGTTCTTCTCCCTCTGCACCATTCTGTAGAAAAGTTGAAGCCTAATCTCTCAGTAAGGCCAGGACCACACGGGGACCTACTGCGATCCTTACATGACAATCGGCTCAAGCGGGCAGTACAGCAGGAGCCGAGTGTCATGCAAGTGTCACTGCGATTGAGGTCCAATCATGCTATCGGACCTCAGCTGCGGGGGTCAGGCCGGCACTGAGGAGGGGCAGGCCAGTGCTGAGGAGGGGCAGGCCGACACTGAGGAGGGGTGAGAGGGATTTATCTCCCTCTCTGCTCTGTTGCCGACTACTGCCATTCTCGCACTGCACTCACGGTACACCGGTGTACCGCGAGTGCAGTGCGATCTTTCTGTCGCCCCATAGACTTGAATGGGTGCAAGAGAAAGAGTCTCGCATTACAATCGCAGCATGCTGCGATGGTTTTCTCGGTCCGATTGGGGCCAAGAAAATAATTGCTCATGGGTGCTGGTCCGAGTGGAATGCGATGTTTTATCGCATTCCCCTCGGTCCGATTTCCTTGTCGTGTGGCTTAGGCCTTAGAGTGATCATCTCATTTCACCTCTCTCAAGATTGAATTTACATACACTTCAAATGCCCTACATATATTTTAACTAACAATTAGCATTAGTTATTATGCTGTGACAAGGACAATAGATAAGGCATAGGGCAAGAGAAAACGCAACTGTTGTTAAAACTTGTATAACAGTTTGATTTTTATATTTTTTTGTAAAAAGAAGGTGCACAGAGACATTATAGAAAACTTGGCCAGAATTTACAGATTTTTTTTGTCAATTTCGAAAGACAACAGGTGTTGATTTGAAGCTAAAAAAGACTGGCCATGTTGGATGTTAACATGCTCATTCCTGTATTACCGATGGGTCTAAAATGGGTCTCCCCATTGAAATAAACATGCATTCTTGGCCAGCAGGGTTTTTTTTAAGCGCTTTTGTTGCATCTGTTGTATTTTTTCCTCATGTTTTTTAACTCCGAAATTAAGAAACCGCTTTTACGAGCACAAATCGCTGGCATATACTTAAACATATACCTGAATGTCCTCCATGCATTTTTGAGCATTCCTATTGACTTGTAATGTAAAGTATACAGTGTCTTCTAAGCCGATGTTTTCTCTAGAATGGTATGGTCATCTCTTTTAACTGTTTGAAATCTTTGAGAACCTAAAAAGACACTTAATATACTGAACTTATGAATAGAAATTCGTTTTTACATGGAAATGAATATGATCCTTCTTTTGATTGTTTTCTGGGAACTTTTTCATATAGGTTTCAGAACTGACCACCCTTAAAAATACTGCATGTTATGAGTCCATACCATAAGAAAGGAAAACTGAGTTTCAACAAATTGGAGTAGAGTATGCCTTAAAGAAAAACATTGTTGTCATGCTGCCGTGACAAGCATGGCACATGTGTTCAGATCTACAGGAAACCTGACACACGCCAAACATACAACAAATAATACAACAAGTAAGGGGGAACACCAAGGACACAATAACAATGATTGGCCCTAGCGAGAGGGATAGATGAGACACCTCCTATCTTCACCTGCAACATTCCCTACTCTCCTAGCCAGGCCCTATGCAGTCTCCTCAACGTTTGCTGACCAGGATCCTGAAACCCTAAAAAGCCCTGTAGGTGCCCTGGCTAGTGCTTTGGGAGACACTAGCCCCAGCGCTGCACTAATATGACACAAGGTAAGGTAAGACAAACAGGGGAAAACAGCAACAAAAAAAGGATAAAGTCCAACTTCTGGAACACTTCTTCACAGGACCTTCCACCAAGGTGGCCAGAGTACAATGGATTTGTATATTCAGCATGGATTTCTGGGAAAACACTAATACTTAAACCTGAAGGAGTGTGGCTACAAAGCAGCTGCAGCTGAAGTGCTCTGCTGGGAGCTGCTGGCAACAAAACTGACATTAACTCCTTAGGTCCCAAAGGAAATGAAACTACATTTAAATATAGAGCCTAAGATGAAAATGAGTGACTCTTATCCTTAACCTGTCACTAGTCTTCAAAGATAGAGAGACGACAGTGACAGGTGTTTGGGTGCTGGTTTATACCATTACATTCTGTGCTTCCTGAAAATTATTACCATTCTTTGGTGGATCTTCCTACTTTTCAGCATAACATAATTTCCCTCTGGCCATTTCCAATCACATGTTTGCTGTAGTTTTGGGCAGGGCCGCTTTTCACAGGTTTTTATATCTTATATGAATGGAATTAATGTCCAGCATTGACCAGATCCCACTTTGTTATAACGTTCTTGTGCGTGTGCTGCCTTAATGGCATTTCCCCGATTGCTAAACTACACTGGGCAAGTGTTCATCAAAACTAAAAGATCAGGAAAAGTCAGCTGATCTGGCAAAATGTTAATTTCTGCAGCACAATATAAGTGTTAATTAAAATGTTTCTCATTAATACTAAACTAGAGAAGATTGTTTCCATTGTGATGAATTTATATTTTCCTGCTACATTTTTTAAAAGTCTACAATAAACATAAAATGTGCAATTCATTTATTGAACTAAGGTGTAAATTGCAGCTTAATGTACAAAAAAGTATCTTTATAACTACTTCTTCATGTATCTGAAAAATGTTTATAAATCCAAGCCCCGTGTACTGCCAGACTTAATGAATTATACCAGTATGTCACGGATGGATCATATCTATATATATAATTGCCTTATTCTGTCTGTCTGTCTGTCTGTCATGCTCCAAAATTGTGTCACGGTGACAGTGTCACCGTGACATGTCCTTACGGTGACACAAAGCTGATTGGCCGCTGGGTTCGCCATGGCCCCGCCCCCCCACACGGATTGGCCTCTCGCCCCGGCACCCTGCAGGCATTGGCAACTCGCCCACGCCACGCCCCGCCCCCCTCACGCAATAGACGTTAGCTCTCGCCCCCACCCCCACCCCCCCTCACCCCCCGCCCCCCTCACGCAATAGACGTTAGCTCTCGCCCCCCCCCCCCCCACCCTCCCTGCATTGCCCGAACTGACACGAATCCCAGGTGAGTACTGTACTCCCCCCCCCTTTCCCCCCTCACCAACGGGAGCCCACATCAGCGTACGCCGCCGCCGTATGCTGGTGTTGCCTCCCGTGCGAGCGGGGGACGTGTTGCGCTGGTAACCATGCTTGCATAGTTACCAGTAAATAAAGGTCCTGCAGCGGCGCGACTTCCACACGCACAAACATAACAGCACACACACACGCATACACACACACATCAGATCGCACTCACTCTCACACACACCTCACACACACCTCACACACACATCGCATCCACATACTCACAGCATCCGGCGATATCGCTTGCTTCTCGGCCTCGATACTGTGCTGTGTGATCTTCCAGGACCTGACGGAGGATCACATGGCCAGAGGCATGTGGTATGTCCGGATGTTGTGAGTATCAGCGCGTATGTGCGATATCGTCAGTGTCTGTGTGTGTGAGTGTATGCGATCGGGTGTGTGTGAGTGTATGCGATCGGGTGTGTGTGAGTGTATGCGATCGGGTGTGTGTGAGTGGATGCGATCGGGTGTGTGTGAGTGGATGCGATCGGGTGTGTGTGAGTGTATGCGATCGGGTGTGTGTGAGTGTATGCGATCGGGTGTGTGTGAGTGTATGCGATCGGGTGTGTGTGAGTGTATGCGATCGGGTGTGTGTGAGTGTATGCGATCGGGTGTGTGTGAGTGTATGCGATCGGGTGTGTGTGAGTGGATGCGATCGGGTGTGTGTGAGTGGATGCGATCGGGTGTGTGTGAGTGGATGCGATCGGGTGTGTGAGTGTCGGCAGAGGAGCACGGCGTGCTGGAGGAGGCTGGGAGCAGAGAGGCTGATCATGGGGAAGGCTGGGAGGAGAGAGGCTGATGATGGGGGAGGCTGGGAGGGGGAGGCTGATGCTGGGAGAGGCTGGGACGAGGGAAGCTGATGCTGGTGGAGGCTGATGCTTGGGGAGGCTGATGCTGGGGGAGGCTGGAAGGATAGAGGCTAATGCTGGTGGAGGCTGATGCTTGGGGAGGCTGATGCTGGGGGAGACTGGGAGGGGAAGGCTGATGCTGAGGGAGGCTCGGAGGAAGGAGGCTGGGAGGAGAGAGGCTGATCCTGGGGAAGGCTGGGAACGGGAGGCTGATGCTGATGGAGGCTGGAAGGAGTGAGGCTGATGCTGGGGGAGGCTGGAAGGAAAGAGGCTGATGCTGGTGGAGGCTGATGCTTGGGGAGGCTGATGCTGGGGGAGACTGGGAGCGGAAGGCTGATGCTGAGGGAGGCTGGGAGGGGGAGGCTGGGAGGAAGCAGGCTGGGAGGAAGGAGGCTGGGAGGAGAGAGGCTGAACCTGGGGAAGGCTGGGAAGGGGAGGCTGATGCTGGGGGAGGCTGTAAGGAGAGAGGCTGAAGCTGGTGGAGGCTGATGCTTGGGGAGGCTGATGCTGGGGGAGACTGGGAGCGGAAGGCTGATGCTGAGGGAGGCTGGGAGGAAGGAGGCTGGGACGAGAGAGGCTGATCCTCGGGAAGGCTGGGAAGGGGAGGCTGATGCTGAGGGAAGCTGGAAGGAGAGAGGCTGATGCTGGGGGAGGCTGGAAGGAGAGAGGCTGAGGCTGGGAGGAGAGAGGCTGATGCTGGGGAAGGCTGATGCTGAGGGAGGCTGGGAGGGGAAAGCTGATGCTGGGGAAGGCTGGGAGGACGGAGGCTGGGAGGAGAGAGGCTGATCCTCGGGAAGGCTGGGAGAGGGAGGCTGATGCTGGAGGAGGCTGGAAGGAAAGAGGCTGATGCTGGCGGAGGCTGATGCTGGGGGAGGCTGGAAGGAGAGAGTCTGATGCTGGTGGAGGCTGATGCTTGGGGAGGCTGGGAGAGGGAGGCTGATGCTGAGGGAGGCTGGGAGAGGTAGGCTGAGAGAAGAGAAGCTGATGCTGGGGGAGGCTGATGCTGGGGGAGGCTGGGAGACGGAGGCTGATGCTGGGGGAGGGTGGGAGGAAGGAGGCTGGGAGGAGAGACGCTGATGCTGGGGAACGCTGGGAGGAGAGAGGCTGATGCTGGGGACAGAGAGGAGAGGCTGATGCTGGGAGGAGAGAGGCTCATGCTAGGATGAGAGAGGCTGATGCTGGGAGGAGAGAGGCTGATGCTGGGAGGAGAGAGGCTGATGCTCGGAGGAGAGAGGCTGATGCTGGGGGCAGAGAAGCTGATGCTGGGGGCAGAGAAGCTGATGCTGGGGAAGGCTGGGAGGAGAGAGGCTGATGCTGGGGACAGAGAGGAGAGGCTGATGCTGGGAGGAGAGAGGCTCATGCTAGGATGAGAGAGGCTGATGCTGGGAGGAGAGAGGCTGATGCTGGGAGGAGAGAAGCTGATGCTGGGGGCAGAGAAGCTGATGCTGGGGGCAGAGAGGCTGATGCTGGTGCAGCATGGGGGATGGAGCACGATGGGGGGTGCGCAGCATCGGGGATGGAGCATTATGGGGGGGTGCGCAGCATCGGGGATGGAGCACGATGGGGAGTTCACAGCATGGAGGATGGAGCACATTTGCGAGTGCGCAGCATGGCGGGTGGAGCACGTTTGGGAGTGCGCAGCATGGGAGATGGAGCACGATAGGGGGTGCGCAGCATAGGGGATGGAGCACGATGGGGAGTGCGCTGCATGGGGGATGGAGCACGATAGGGAGTGCGGAGTATGGCGGATGGAGCACGTTTGGGAGTGCGCAGCATGGCGGATGGAGCACGTTTGGGAGTGCGCAGCATGGGAGATGGAGCACGATGGGGGGTGCGCAGCATAGGGGATGGAGCACGATGGGGAGTGCGCTGCATGGGGGATGGAGCACGATGGGGAGTGCGCTGCATAGGGGATGGAGCACGTTTGGGAGTGCGCACCTCCCCCCAAAACACACACACACACACACACACACACACGCGCGCGCACTGCACAACACACCACACACCACACACCACACATCACACACACACACACACTGGGAACCACAAACAACTGCCCTACACAGACACCCACACACACAGACAACGCTGCGCACACACAGCACCCAACACACAAACACCGCGGCACACACAAATATACGCACATACCGCACAACACACACATTGCACAAAACATACCTCCCCCCAAAACACACCACACACACACAAACCGCGCAACACACACACAACGCTACAGACACACAGCGCTCCACAAACAACGCAACACACATACAACACCGCTCTCACCCCCCGTCACACCCAGACAACACCCAGAACATGTACAGCCCCTACACAAACACTTGGTAACTACACACAACAACATCTATATATATATATATATATATATATATATATATATATATATAACAAAAATCATACATGAACTACACAATACGTAAATTCTAGAATACCCGATGCGTAGAATCGGGCCACCTTCTAGTCTCTTTATATCCACTATTTATTTTACCGCCCAAAATCAGAAATGGACTTAGATTATTTAGCGAAAATAAGATGAATTTCATTTTTTTTGCCTTTCAAACTAATTTTGTCCTTATACAGAAAAAAATGGAAGATGCATCAAAGCTACTTTTTCATTTCCTGTCTTCTTGGATTCTTGTGTTACTAAAATATTTTTATTAGAGAAGAACTTGAAGCAATATACATTGTTTGTCGTGGGATTACTTGTAGTCCTGGTAAGCTGAACTTTTGTAATGAAATCCACTTACAGACATTCCACTGTGCCCTGTGTGAACTTACTTATGCAAATGAAACCTGACCAGTTTTTTATCAGACATTTATAATCTAGGAAAATCAAAGATCGTTGTAGTAATGTTTGGCACGTGCTGTGACGCTCTAAATCTTGGGAGTAAAGGTGAGTTTACACAGGACAAGTAGGTTTATGTGCAGAGATATTCTGCAATTTTTTATATTTTTCCCGTTTCAGCAAAGTAAAAACCCTCATATAAACGCATTTTAAAATACTTGTAAGATAACACCACGCATTTCAAGCATTTTTCATGGCATTAATTAAAAGCATACTTGGTATTGTGTACTATATAAAGGTCTACTTGCAAGAGAGAATGGCACTCACCAGATGTATGCTGTGTGGAAAAAGTTTATTCAAACTTGGAGGTTACATGTGCAGGGCAAGTAGGTGGGGAGGGGGAGCTGGACACGTCCAACGAGGGCCGTTTCGCACTTGCAAAGTGCTTCAGCTTGAAACCAGCTGAAGCACTTTGCAAGTGCGAAATGGCCGTCGTCGGACGTGTCCAGCTCCCCCTCCCCACCTACCTGCCCTACATATGTAACCTCCAAGTTTGAATAAACTTGTTTCCACACAGCATACATCTGGTGAGTTCCATTCTCTCTTGCAAGTGGATTTTACATTGCCTTCACATTAATGTGCACCCCAGAGCTGTACTGATCCATGCCGTTATGTATAGGACTTGACAACATATATACCTACAGTGAGGTGTAGTGCCCTGGTTTCCTCTTTATATATTGAAGTTTACTATATAAAGGTGTTTTGTTTTGGTCCTACAGAAAAGAAGATAAAAAAAATAAAAAAAGGCATCTCAATTCTGGATGAAGCATATTTTACATAACAAATAACATGAAAAACACAATACATGATGCTTTAGAATTTAGTATAAGGCTCTGTTCACATTAGTATCATGAGGTCTGATCTCAAAAGGGGTTCCCATTTCTCTGAAAGTTAGTGTGAACGCACTAATGATGGCAAATTTAAAAAGAATCTGAACGCAGCTCCTGGATCAGCGCTGCTCCTCTATATTGGCAGCCATCATCTGACAGTGTTTATGGAAGGAGACCGGCAGGGAACACAGTGGACAGTGCAGAGGAACAGCGATGATCTGGGGGTGAGTACAGGGAATTTTTTTAACTGTTCAAGTACATTCTAAAGCTATGTGCACATGTGCCTTTTTAGTTGCTTTTTTCATGCATTTTTCCTTACAGATATTAATCAATACTGCAAAGGAAATCGCATGCCAGCAAAGTCTATAAGAATCTTGACTTGCTGTGCACACAGTGCTTCTTTTTTCCTTGCAGATCTTATTGCAGAAAAAAAAGAAGCAGCATGTCAGTTCTTGCTGCTTTTTTTCCTGCGTTTGTATAATCCATTGCAATGCTTGATCACTACAATGAATATCTGCCAATGCTGCAATTGCTGTGAGGCGATTCATAGCTCAGTAACCCGGGGTCATCATGGCAGTGGACCAGGGTTGCCATTGCAGTGATCACAGGGACCCAATCACCAGGGAGGAGTACACGATTCCTCTCTCTGCCGCGTTAATGCTGCCATTGCATTGATCGCAGCATTCAAGGGGTTAAACTGCCGGGAGTGTGGACACTGCTCCGGGCAGTGAGAACCGCTTCTCAGCTGTAACATCAGCAGGAGATCTAATGGTGATTATGGGGGTACAGCACAGGAAACCCCTAGATGGCCATGGCTAAAAAAAAGCATGAAAAAATGCATGTGAAAAACACGCAAACTCGATATAAAATGCTCATTTTTTCTGCTGTGTTTTTCCTGAGAAATCATGCAGACTTGTGTGCACATATCCTAACTTTTAAGGTTGATGAAAACCTTTTTAATAGAGTTGAGCGAGTACCTACCGTAACTATTCATACTCACTACACTAATAACAAGTACTGTTTAATACTCGCGTATTCGTTCCGAATAGTGCGCGCAAAGCAAGTCAGTGGGGAAAACTCGCAATGTAATGAGTAACCCGAATGCCGCACTATTTACTACTCGCACGAATAGTACAGCATTCGGGTTACTCGTTACTTTGCAAGTTTTTCCCTTGATTTGCATTGCACACGCTATTAGGAATGAATACGCGAGTATTAGATAGAGTTGAGCGAGGTTCGCCAATTTCATGTTCGAGTGGTTTGGGGGGTGCTCGAGATCGAACTCGAACTCGAGCTTTTTGCTAAAAGCTCGACAGTTCGAGTTAGGTTCGAAAACGGTTCGATCAACATAAACGTGGCTTTTCACAGTAAGGCTATGTGAACATGTTGCTATCTGCATGCATACTGCGTCCCCAGCACAATCCCTCTCCCTTTCCTACTCACTGATCACGGGCGCCTCGCTCCACGTCTGTCACAAATCTGTGGTGTCTTTTCCTCTTTAGAAAATGGCTGCCGCTTCATTAGTCAATTAGTTATTCCATGCTTTCCCCGCCCACCGGTGCCTATGATTGGCTGCAGTCAGACACGTCCCCAAGCTGAGTGACAGCTGTCTCACTGCAACCAATCACAGCCGCCGGCGGACGGGTCTATATCGTGCAGTAAAATAAATAAATAATAAAAAAAAAAATGCGGTTCCCCCATATTTGATACCAGCCAGGATAAAGCCGCACGGCTGGAGGCTGGTATTGTCAGGATGGGGAGCGCCGCGTTATGGGGAGCCCGCCATCCTAACAATATCACCCAGCAGCCATCCGGAAGAGCTGTATCCATTAGATGCGACAGTCCCGGACTCTACCCAGCTCATCCCGAATTGCCCTGGTGCTGTGGCAATCGGGGTAATAACGGGATTGATCATGCCAGGCGTCTCCCCGAGACACCTTCTATGATCAACCTGAAAGTGAAAGCAAATAAACACACCGCGAAAAATCCTTTATTTGGAATAAAAGACAAAAAAACACCCTGTTTCACCCCTTTATTAATCACCAAATACCCCTCCAGGTCCGACGTAATTCACACGACACTGTCAGCTCTGCTCCCTGAAGATGTAGCAGCACCGTAGAACACCATCGCGCTGTATCAGGTCCACGTAGCAATGAAGTGAATCGCGCTGTTAGCAGAGACTTCAGTCAGCAGTGCAGGCTTCAAGATTACAAAATCTGCCTATCTTTATCAATAGAGGCAACAGCTCTGTGGATAGAGAGCTCGCGTATGAAGCATTAGGTTGTGAGTTCTAGTCTCGGCTGTCACGATGAAGAATTCAATTTTTTTTTTTTTTTTATTTTTAATTATATCGTGCAGTAAAATAAATAAATTAAATTTAAAAAAAATTGCGGTTCCCCCCCATATTTGATACCAGCCAGGATAAAGCTGCACGGCTGGAGGCTGGTATTGTCAGGATGGGGAGCGCCACGGTATGTGGAGCCCACCACCCTAACAATATCACCCAGCAGCCGCCCGGAATAGCCTTATCCATTAGATGCGACAGTCCCGGCACTCTACCCAACTCATCCCGAATTGCACTGGTGCAGTGGCAATCGGGGTAATAATGAGTTTATTCATGCCAGGCATCTCCCCGAGACACCTTTCATGATTAAACTGAAAGTGAAAGTAAAGAAAAACACACCGCGAAAAATCCTTTATTTGGAATAAAAGACAAAAAAACACCCTGTTTCACCCCTTTATTAATCCTCAAATACCCCTCCAGGTCCGACGTAATCCACACGACACTGTCAGCTCTGCTACAGAACACGAGTGCTCTGTACCAGCTCCACATAGCAATCAAGTGAATTGCGCGTTCAGCAGAGACTTCAGCAATGCAGAGGTCAAGATTACCAAATCTGCCTACCTGTATCGTTAGAATCAGTAGCTGAGTGGATAGAGCAATCGCATAAGAAGCATTAGGTCGCGAGTTCTACTCCCAGTAAAGAATCTTTTTTATATTTTTTTTTTTTATTTTAAATTATATTTATAATATATTTATAATATATTTATAATTATAATTTAATTATGCACTGAGTGGAGGAGCCGGACATCAACTGTGAACTCTCTCTCTCTCCTTTCTCTCTCTCCTTTCTTTCTCTCCTTTCTTTCTCTCCTTTCTCTCTCTCTCTCCTTTCTTTCTCTTCTTTCTCTCTCTCTCCATTCTCTCCTTTCTCTCTCTCTCCATTCTCTCCTTTCTCTCTCTCTCCTTTCTCTCTCTCTCTCCTTTCTCTCTCCTTTCTCTCTCTCTCTCTCCTTTCTCTCTCTCCTTTCTTTCTCTCTCTCCTTTCTCTCTCTCCTTTCTTTCTCTATCTCTCTTTCTCTCTCATTCTCTCTCTCCCTTCTTTCTCTCTCTTCTTTCTCTCTCTCTCCTTTCTCTCTCTCTCCTTTCTCTCTCTCCTTTCTCTCTTTCTCTCTCCTTTCTCTCTCTCCTTTCTCTCTCTCCTTTCTTTCTCTCCTTTCTTTCTCTATCTCTCTTTCTCTCTCATTCTCTCTCCTTTCTCTCTCTCTCCTTTCTCTCTCTCCTTTCTTTCTCTCCTTTGTTTCTCTCCTTTCTCTGTCTCCTTTCTTTCTCTCCTTTCTCTTTCTCTCCTTTCTTTCTCTCCTTTCTCTCTCTCTCCTTTATCTCTCTCCTTTCTTTCTCTCCTTTCTCTCTCTCCTTTCTCTCTCTCTCCTTTCTTTCTCTCCCTTCTTTCTCTCTCTCTCTTTCTCTCTCTCTCTCCTTTTTCTCTCCTTTCTTTCTCTCTCTTCTCTCCCTCTCTCTTTCTCTCCTTTCTCTCTCCTTTCTTTCTCTCTCTTTTCTCTCTCTCTTTCTCCTTTATTTCTCTCCTTTCTCTGTCTACTTTCTTTCTCTCCTTTCTCTCTCTTCTTTCTCTCTTTCTCTTCTTTCTCTCTCTCTCTCTTCTTTCTCTCTTTCTCTCTCTTCTTTCTCTCTTTCTCTCTCTTCTTTCTCTCTTTCTCTCTCTCTTCTCTCTCTCTCTCTTTCTCAGACCTGGCGATGATCAGCTGATGCGGTCACCTGACGGAATCAGCTGACACTATAAGTCGAGCGGTGAGGCCGGCTTTTTACCGCCTGGCCGGCTAAACTATCAGCTGATGCCGTCAAACAGGAGTCTGCACTGAAGTGTGTAGTTTTTTTTTTTTTTTGCACTGATGCATCAGCTGATTGTATATAAGCCGTTTATACAATCAGCTGCTGTGTCATGTGATTCAGGCCCTTGAACCTGACACATCATCTGATCGCTTTGCCTTCCAGCAAACCGATCAGATGATATTGGATCCGGATTGGACGGCGCGGGACCCTTGACCAAGGATTACTGCGGAGGGGGGTTCTTGATTTCAATAAAGATGGAGTCACTAATTGTGTTGTGTTTTATTAATAATACAAATATTTTTCTGTGTGTTGTGGTTCTTTTTATCGGTACTAGAAATTCATGGTGGCCATGTCTAATATTGGCGTGACACCATGAATTTCGGGCTTAGGGCCAGTTGATAATATACAGCTAGCCCCAACCTCATTATTACCCAGTGAGCCACCTGTCACCAGGGCAGCTGGGAGAGTTGAAAACAGCGCCAGAAGATGGCGCTTCTATAAAAGAGCCCTTTTCTGGGGCGGCTGCGGACTGCAATTCGCAGCAGAGGGGCCCAGAAAGCTCAGGCCAACCTGTGCTGTGGATTCCAATCCCCAGCTGCCTAGTTGTACCTGGCTAGACACAAAAATATGGCAAAGCCCACGTCATTTATTTTTTAATTATTTCATGTAATAAGTGAAATAATTAAAAAAAACGGGCTTTCCTATATTTTTGGTTCCCAGCCGGGTACAAATAGGCAACTGGGGGTTGGGGGCAGCCCGTAGGGGCCTGCTGTACCTGGCTAGCATACAAAAATATGGCGAAGCCCACGTCATTTGTTTTTTAATTATTTCATAAAATTCATGAAATAATTAATAAAAAAGGGCTTCCCTATATTTTTGCTTCGCAGCCGGGTACTAATAGGCAGCTGGGGGTTGGGGGCAGCCCGTAGCTGCCTGCTGTACCTGGCTAGCATACAAAAACATGGCGAAGCCCACATCATTTTTTGGGGGGGGGCAAAAAACTTCTGCATACAGTCCTGGATGGAGTATGCTGAGCCTTGTAGTTCTGCAGCTGCTGTGTCTGTATGGAGGAGAGCAGACAGCAGCTGCAGAACGACAAGGCTCAGCATGTTCCATTCATTAGTGTGTGCAGGAGAGCAGACAGCATCTGCAGAAGTACAAGGCTCAGCATACTCCATCCAGGACTGCATGCAGGAGTTTTTTGCCCACCAAAAAAATGACATGAGCTTCACCATATTTTTGTATGCTGGCCAGGTACAGCAGGCAGGTACGGCTGCCCCCAACCCCCAGCTACCTATTTGTACCCGGCTGGGAACAAAAAATATAGGGAAGCCCGTTTTTTTTCATTATTTCACGAATTTCATTAAATAATTAAAAAACAAATGATGTGGCCTTCGCCCCATTTTTGTGTCCAGCCAGGTACAATTAGGCAGCTGGGGATTGGAATCCGCAGCACAGGTTAGTCCAAGCTTTCTGGGCCCCTCTGCTGCAAATTGCAGTCCGCAGCCGCCCCAGAAAATGGCGCTTTTATAGAAGCGCCATCATCTGGCTCTGTATCCAACTCTTCCAACAGCCCTGGAGCCGGGTGGCTTGCTGGGTAATTATGAGTTAATACTAGCTTTGTTTTACTAGCTAGTGTTAAGTCAGAGATTCTTAATGTCAGGCAAGTTTGACCCAGCCATTAAGAATCTCCAATAAAGGGTTAAAAAAAAAAAGACACCACACAGAGAAAAAATACTTTAATAGAAATTAATACGCAGACACACTTAGAGACTCCATGTTTATTACTCCCTCTTATCCCTCCACGATCCTGCTCTTCTGTCTTCTTTCTCCTTCAACCCATGCAGCTCTGCTACATCAGCAGCGCTGCATGGGAGGAAGACGCTGCTGTTCCCGTACAGTCTTTTCACTCCGTGAGTGACCAGAAGCTACTGCCTGTAAGCGGTGACGTCACTGCTGAGCTGACAGGCGCGTTGCTATAGCAACGGTGATCTCCGTTATTGACTGGCTGTGGCAGCCGGTGAATAACAAAATGGGGAAGCAGAACGGGGAGTCGACCGTGTGCCAGAGCATGTCGCCGGTACACGGAGATACACATACGATCACCGTGTACTGGAAAGATGCACTGACAGGACCTAGCATGACGTCAAAGCCATGTGATCAGTCTGTAGCCAATGAGATAATAGACACGTGACTGGTCACATGCTTTTTTTGACGTCACGGAAGGTCCTATCATCAGTGCTGGTTACTGGGAGGACGCAGCGATTATCGGAAGGAAAAGCGGCGGGAGACAGAGTGCAGGATGCATCGCGGGGACAGGTAAGTGTTATGGCAATGTTTATTAACTGTATATGTACATTTATAATGTGTTTTTATGTGTTTGTGTTTGCCTCCCATTGGTTTCAATTGGGTTTGAGAGGTTCGTCGAACGGTTCGTCGAACTGAACTCGAACACGGCCTCCGTTCGACGAACCAGACCGAACTCGAGGCTCGCTCATCTCTAGTATTAAACAGTTCTCATTATGAGTATAGCCAGTATGAATAGTTAGGTACTCGCTCAACCCTACTCTTTAACAAGTTAAATAATTTTGACTTATAATTGGGTCTGTCAGGTTTCTTTGGGTTTCTGCTATATTGGGACAGGAGAAATTGGATGAAAAATAAATTAGAGTACAAAATTAAAACAATAATCAAAATATGTATAATATCTCTCTAAATTAATATTAAAAACTGCATTAAAAAATATTAGATTAAAATAATAAAAAAAAACACCAGTGCTGAATAAGTATCATACAATCACTCCTGTCAAGACTGCATCACCAGATAGGCCACAGACAGTACAATCATTAAAGGGAACCTGTCAGGTGCAATATGTATCCAGGACCACGAGCAGTTCTGGGTGCATATTGCTAATCCCTGCCTAACTGTCCTTGTATATACAGTTAGGTCCAGAAATATTTGGACAGTGACACAATTTTCGCGAGTTGGGCTCTGCATGCCACCACATTGGATTTGAAATGAAACCTCTACAACAGAATTCAAGTGCAGATTGTAACGTTTAATTTGAAGGTTTGAACAAAAATATCTGATAGAAATTGTAGGAATTGTACACATTTCTTTACAAACACTCCACATTTTAGGAGGTCAAAAGTAATTGGACAAATAAACCAAACCCAAACAAAATATTTTTATTTTCAATATTTTGTTGCGAATCCTTTGGAGGCAATCACTGCCTTAAGTCTGGAACCCATGGACATCACCAAACGCTGGGTTTCCTCCTTCTTAATGCTTTGCCAGGCCTTTACAGCCGCAGCCTTCAGGTCTTGCTTGTTTGTGGGTCTTTCCGTCTTAAGTCTGGATTTGAGCAAGTGAAATGCATGCTCAATTGGGTTAAGATCTGGTGATTGACTTGGCCATTGCAGAATGTTCCACTTTTTTGCACTCATGAACTCCTGGGTAGCTTTGGCTGTATGCTTGGGGTCATTGTCCATCTGTACTATGAAGCGCCGTCCGATCAACTTTGCGGCATTTGGCTGAATCTGGGCTGAAAGTATATCCCGGTACACTTCAGAATTCATCCGGCTACTCTTGTCTGCTGTTATGTCATGAATAAACACAAGTGACCCAGTGCCATTGAAAGCCATGCATGCCCATGCCATCACGTTGCCTCCACCATGTTTTACAGAGGATGTGGTGTGCCTTGGATCATGTGCCGTTCCCTTTCTTCTCCAAACTTTTTTCTTCCCATCATTCTGGTACAGGTTGATCTTTGTCTCATCTGTCCATAGAATACTTTTCCAGAACTGAGCTGGCTTCTTGAGGTGTTTTTCAGCAAATTTAACTCTGGCCTGTCTATTTTTGGAATTGATGAATGGTTTGCATCTAGATGTGAACCCTTTGTATTTACTTTCATGGAGTCTTCTCTTTACTGTTGACTTAGAGACAGATACACCTACTTCACTGAGAGTGTTCTGGACTTCAGTTGATGTTGTGAACGGGTTCTTCTTCACCAAAGAAAGTATGCGGCGATCATCCACCACTGTTGTCATCCGTGGACGCCCAGGCCTTTTTGAGTTCCCAAGCTCACCAGTCAATTCCTTTTTTCTCAGAATGTACCCGACTGTTGATTTTGCTACTCCAAGCATGTCTGCTACCTCTCTGATGGATTTTTTTCTTTTTTTTCAGCCTCAGGATGTTCTGCTTCACCTCAATTGAGAGTTCCTTAGACCGCATGTTGTCTGGTCACAGCAACAGCTTCCAAATGCAAAACCACACACCTGTAATCAACCCCAGACCTTTTAACTACTCCATTGATTACAGGTTAACGAGGGAGACGCCTTCAGAGTTAATTGCAGCCCTTAGAGTCCCTTGTCCAATTACTTTTGGTCCCTTGAAAAAGAGGAGGCTATGCATTACAGAGCTATGATTCCTAAACCCTTTCTCCGATTTGGATGTGAAAACTCTCATATTGCAGCTGGGAGTGTGCACTTTCAGCCCATATTATATATATAATTGTATTTCTGAACATGTTTTTGTAAACAGCTAAAATAACAAAACTTGTGTCACTGTCCAAATATTTCTGGCCCTAACTGTATTAGCATAGATAAAGGGATCTTTAGAAAAAGTATTTCTAAAGATCTCTTATCATATGCTAATGAGGCCGGGGACTAGTCCCAAGGGCATTACTCCCCTTAGCATGTTAGCATGCCCCTGTGGGCATGCTAACTAGAGTTGAGCGAGTACCTAACTATTCATACTTGCTATACTCATAACAAGTACTGTTTAATACTCGCATATTAATTCCGAATAGCGTGTGCAATGCAAGTCAATGGGGAAAACTCGCAAAGTAACGAGTAACCCAAATAGCGTACTATTCGTGCGAGAAGCAAACAGTACGGAATTCGGGTTACTCGTTACATTGCGAGTATTCCCCACTGACTTGCATTGCACATGCTATTCGGAATGAATACACGAGTATTAGACAGTACTTGTTATGAGTGTAGGGAGCACGAATAGTTAAGTACTCGCTCAACTCTAGTGCTAACCTGTTAATGAATGCGCAGTGTCAGAGGTATGGTCACTCTCACCTCTGCTGCGCCTGCTGGTTTTCAGTTCAGTGCACACGTTCAGAACATCCCCGGACTTCCGGTCATACTCACTACATCCATTTTGAAGCCAGGACTACACCCGACTTCATAGTATGTGTGCTGCCCCCATGCCAGTAGCCGGGCTGCTCGGATCCAGACTCGCAGGGTGGCTTGAGGGATTTTCCGGACCTGGGGGTCGCGCAGACACTTCGAATAAAAGGGGACATATTTGTACGGGGTTTACCGTAATCACTCTGTGACGCCACCCACGGTGTGTGGTGAGATGTGGCACCACCGCTGCTGTCATATGGTACCCGGGGGTGATGGGATGGCAGCTGACCCCTCCATGGGTAGGGATGGATGCCCTGGGGCCCAGTGTCTCTGTGCTGAGGATGGTGATTGCAAGGGCCGGTGCGCCCGGTCAGACTGGGGAATATTATTGTACTCACAGTCAATGAATCACACAAGTCCAATTGGTAAACCAAGGTGTCGGTGGCCGGCCGCCGCGGCCGGGTGTATTCTGGTCCCTCACCCGATGTGATGGTCTGTGTCACTTTCCTATGCACTGTTTTGGTGTTTGTGGACTTCCCGGTATGGAACATGGGAGTCCGCTCCCAGTACTTTTCTTGGGAGCCTTGCCCGCTGACGCCGGCCCTTGGATCTACCGGGCCCTGGCGGATGCCCTATCCCCCACGGTGGGCTGTTATCTGCTTTTGGGACTTTGGTTGGGACAGGACCTATAATAATGCCCTCAATTGGTTAATTAGCAAGGCCGTTGGTTCCGGTCCTGGCTTCAGGGTCCAAGTACCCCCTCTGAGCACGGTTTCCGTGTCGGTTCTCCGGTGTCGGTATCGGCGGGCTCCAACCATGTCCCGGTCCACCTCGGATCTCCGGCTGCTGTCTTCCCGTCTCCTGACAGACACGGACCACCGTCTGCCACCTAGCCAGTACGCCGGGGCTCCTAACCCGACGCCTTTCCTTTCTGTCTCACCCTGCACTCTCTGAGCTCTCACTTTGAGCTCCCACTTCCCTCCACTCCAACTTCACTTGACTTCAACTGACTCCTTTCCCGCCCCGGTTTCTCCAGACCGCTAGGTGGGCATTCCTCATCCACCTGGTCCCACCCACTGGTGTGCCTTTCCTACCCTGGGGGGGTGACTAGGGATTTTGTTGGCATGATGTAACCTTGTGAGGGAAGGTGTTACGCGGGGGCCTATTCTATGTGTAACCACCTGGCGGTGCCAGGGCATCACATATGCATGACTTAAAGTTTGGGATTTCTGATCATGCGCAATGAGCCAAAATCCAGCGGTAGCAGAAGAGGTGAGAAAAACCATGCCTCTGAATCTGTGCATTCATTAGTATGTTAGCACGCCCCTGTGGAGCTAACGCTCTTGCGACTAGTCTCTGGCCTCATTAGCATATGATATAAGATCTATAGAAATACTTTTTCTAAAGATCTCTTTATCTATGCTACTAGATACATGGAAGGTTAGGCAGGGATTAGCAATATGCACCCAGAACTGCTCATAGTACCGGGTGCATATTGCATCTGACAGGTTCCTTTTAAGGTAAATGACGCCCTGGACTAGTCAGGTCGTCCCAGTTAGTCCCATGCACACACACCCCCTCCCCTTAGAAAAGTGACAGCAGCCAACCTACAAACACTTGTCACCACCCTCCAGGTTTGATGTCCACACTAGGGGGGCGGAACCAGGTGGTTGGCACCGCCCACCAAGGAGTTCACAGGCCCGGAGGCGGGAAAACAGTTAGTTGATATATTAGCTTTGACAGTGGAGGAGAGAAGTCAGGTTCAAGGGCAGACCTGTGACCAGGCCTGCCATAGTCTACCAGGTGTCTGGGTTGGAGCCCAGTCACCTCTGGCAAGGAGGCAGACGGTGGTGGCCGCCTGCAGGAGCTGGGATTACAGCCAGTGGAACCGTAGGGACCGGGGTCGGGCGGTGGCCCGCCAGTGCCGAACCGGGGAGCCAATTGGAAACCAGCCAGAGCACCAGGAGGGGTACTCAGACCCAGTACAAAGCCGAGAAACCACTAGGCTAAGTCGAATCAACTGATTGAGGACTGGACTTTAGGACCTTTCTCACACAAGACCTGACTGCAGACAACAGCCCAACCATTAGGGTAAAGCCACCGCCAAGGCATAGAGACCCAAGCGGCCAGCGACTGCGGGCAAACAGGGCTCTTCCGACACACAGCAAGCTGGGGAGCGGACTACCGTTGCTTAGGCATAGGAGTCATAACATTCACGTTAAAGAGATGCAGGAGAAAGTCGGAAACCACCAACCTGTTAAGGGGAAGCTGCAGCCGGCTGCGGGCACTGTTCATCATCCCGTTTGGTTTACCAGAGACTCCGGTGTGCTGTAGCATAGTGAGTACACCAGTGCCTTCAGGCCACGTACCGCGCCGCACCAGCACCCAGCAGGCACCCATCCCCTCACCTCAGCACCTCCCTTGGGCCCCAGGGACCATCACTCCCCTACCCATGGAGGGGTCAACACCAAGCTGTGCAACACCGTCCCCGAGAGGCCTAATCAACGGCAGCGGTGGTGTCCATCTATTCACCACAACCCGTGGGTGGCGTCACGAACTTAAATCCCCTACAAACCACCGCGGCCCCGGCCGTGGAACTCCCCACCGAAGTCCCTTCGTGTAGCGCCAACCCCCTTTCAGAGCGACGTGACCCCCCGGGTCCGTGGAAGAGATCGAGCCACCTACCAGCACGGATCCGAGCGGCTCGGCAGCCGGCCGAGCCCGCGGGGCGGTACACATATGCTCTTCCGGCGTCACGAACAGGATTGAACCCATCCACTTACCTGTGGAAGTGCGCCTTGAAGTTATCGTCAGCGAAGTCCCCGTTGAAAAATTGCAGAATCCGCCATCTTGACATCTTCCTGTGGCGCGAAGTTTCCTGCCCAAGCCGTCTTCTCCAAGCCGAAAGGGCGCAAAATTAGAGCCCCGCCCCCTGAGAGCAGAGCAGTGCAGAAAGCAAGTGCAGTGCCCCGAAAAGAACAAGGGTGGGCGGGTGAAAATCCTGCCTCATGTGACTAAGGAGATAAAGAGCAGGGACTCCAGGACTCTGCCACCCATCTGGTTCCTGGAAGCACAAGCTGCAACATGTCCGCCCCGTCAGAGAAGCCCGAATTCCCGGAGCCCGCGCCCGGAACAGCGGCGTGGGTGGAAGCCCGGACGACTCATGTGTTGCCGCCTGCAAGTGCAGGTGAGGTACCGAATGGATCAGTGGGCAACCGAGATGGGGGAGATAGCTTCGGCTGTGCGGGCACGTGAGATGGAGATGAATTTGGAGTGGGTGGGTGACCCACGCCCCTATGTCCTTGAAGGACCGGTCGCTGTGGCTGAGGGACCCGGTCTGCCCTCGCTTCCCCTGTCGCCTCCTCCACGGTCCGTTTCAGTTGCGGCTGCCCTCCCGCTCAGCCTGCCACCCCCAACACCGGCGGTGGAACCCGTCCCAATTGCCCATGAGGACCCGTCTGTAGACGTGGCTCGCGGACGGCCGTATGCTCGGCCCGCACTGACCCCACTACCCTGGAAGGTGCCCGTCCAGGACATAGTCCCGCCAGTCCCAGAGAAAGCGACGCCCAGAGAGACCCCGAGCCCGGCAGTCCGCCCGGCCAAGAGGGAGGCTATCTGTGATACCAATGTGATATGACTGAAGTTTGAATGACTATTAGATAGGGATCATGATCAAAAGATAGGAGTGATCCCAGATATTATTTGATCCATCAATAATTCAGTATCAAAGAAGATGTCCTTTGGATAATATTTCACTAATGCCAAGGAATACATGTCTTGAAGCAGTTTTAGATAATAAGGAAGTAACATTTACAGTTCCACTTACAGGAAACTTGTGGTTAGCTTAAAGACAGTTTTAAGGATGAAATTTACGGCTCATTGCAATATTTCACTAATACTGGTCAAACTGTGGTCAGCCAGTTGTCAACTGACAGGATGTGCTGGAAATGTGCAGGAAGCTGCCGTTACCTACAACATTTTGTGGTCAAGTTACATGAACATGACTCAGCTGTCATATGCTGGTGACCATTTAGACACAACCTACAATATTTTCCTATAAAATATACACGGAACTCGCTTAAGGTAGGGAAATACCTTCCAGGACATTGAAGTGTACGTACGCACTGTTCCTGTGATGCCATGCCAAGATGCCATGTTGATTCCTTATCTTAACTCGAGTTCCCTCCGATGTGAAAGGATTGCTACAACATAACGGTAATGTTGATGCATATTTCTGTTATTGTATAAGTTTCTATGACTATAGTTCTTATGCCTATGTACCATTGACTATATATATTCATGTGCTATTAAAATAAATAGTATCTTGCTATAAAGAATATTAGTATTCGTGCCTGATTAGGATATCAGTGAGCGCTTCGTAAGTACGGGCTTTCAGCCCCCTTTTTAGTAGAATTTAGCAAGACATAAATTGGCGTAGTCGGCAGGATTACTTCTATAAGAAGTAATTAACGAATTTTTGTAATTTAGAAGTTAAAAACATATATTTGGCAAATTTCCAGATATTTTTTCAATCTTTTTGCATAGTGTCAAAATGTTCAGAAAACATAAGGATAATGTTAAGGAGGTTGTTGTGGAGATCCCCACCTGGACTGAGGCTCCCTACAATCTAATAGCACATGAATTGGTCAGTTGTGGATTGGCAGAACAATGGCAGGACAAGCTTAAGGGTTGTGAAGCTACTGATGTTGTGAATGTACCCAGTAGTGCCCCTGTGAAAGCAGGTGATGTAGTGTCTTTAGCACGGCACAAACAATGGCAGGACAAGCTTATGGGTAGTGAAGCTACTGATGTTGTGAATGTATTCGGTAGTATCCCTGTGAAAACAGGTGATGTAGTGTCTTGTGGATTGGCAGAACAATGGCAGGACAAGCTTATGGGTAGTGAAGCTACTGATGTTGTGAATGTATTCGGTAGTGTCCCTGTGAAAACAGGTGATGTAGTGTCTTTAGCACGGCGCAAACAATGGCAGGATAAGCTTAAGGGTAGTGAAGCTACTGATGTTGTGAATGTATTCGGTAGTGTCCCTGTGAAAACAGGTGATGTAGTGTCTTTAGCACGGCACATGTGGATTTTGGCAAGTGCATATAGTGTAATGCATGAGCGTAATCTAAAGATGCAGAAGAAAAGTTCCCAGATGGAACAAAAGATGATAGAATTAGGTGGCCTGAAAACAGTTCTGGAATGTAATACCAGACTGTTGAAGGATAAATGGGAACATTATCAGAATGTGGCAGAAAAAGCTGCCATAAAAATTGCTCAAAATAAGTACAAGAAAAGAAGAGGAAAAGTAAATAAAACCAAAGTACATAAAAGTATCGCCTCAGCTTCTATAAACTGGGATCCTGATACTTGGGATGGGGATGTGTGGGATTCATCTTCATCATCTGATGAGGAGGATTACCATAAAGGGAAGATTCAGGCTAACCCAGTAAGTAGGCGCCTAGAGAGGACAGAGAATGAGATCATCCGGGAACATGTCCGGGATGGTCAGGGGAATCTGCAATATGACGAAGATGGTAATGCTATCATAAATGAGAGAACGATTCCTCATGTAAAAAATCGAGTAACCATTGAAGATTACTCTCAAGGAGAAGTTGATAGCATTTTAACACAGTTTAGACAAAAACCAGGAGAAGGAGAAATTCCCTGGTTGGTCAGGGTGCACGATCTCGGAGGAGGTGCAGTGCACTTTGACGCCGGAGACGTGGCAAAATTTGTCACCATGTCTCGTGACCCAGAAATTCAGAGATCAATAAAAAATTATTTTGTTGATCATAATGAGCATGGTACTCAAAACTTAATCATGCTCTTAGCCCATGCTTTTCTGGACAAATACCCATCAGAAGCAGACTTTCCTATCAATGATAAACCTTGGTATACCTTAAAAGATGGTATGGAAAGGCTGAAGGAAGAAGCAATGAGGAATGCTCTTCCTCTTTTGGGAATGGATGATGATTATCTCCAGTACCCATTGACAGCCAGCATAAGAAATAGGCTGGTTAAACATGCTCCTCCAGCATACAAAACAGTTATTTTAACCTTAACTGTAGCGCTGACTGGAGAATCAATCGGTGTAGTTCTAGGGAGGATGAGGGAGTTACAGGATATGGGACAGTGGGATAAATCATCCCCTGGAGGCCATGTTGGTAACAGTAAGCCAAACAATCCTGACTGGAAAGAGAAATCAGTAGGGGAGGCCCCATGGGTGCCTCGAAAAGACATGTTCCAGGCTTTGCTTAAAGCCGGGATCAATAAGGAAAGGATGGATGGAAAGGAGACAGGAGAATTATGGAAGTTGTACAAACAAAAAGTTCTATCCGCAAAGAAAGTGACCACTACAAATGTGGAAGGGGGCTCAAAAACCCCCAAGGTAAAGAAATCAGAAGGAAAAGGGGAAAAACCCCCAAAGAAAGTGTCTTGGGAAGATTTTCAGTCAGTTTATCCATTGGAAGAACTGGCTGCAGCCGTGGCCACAAAGGTCACGGAAGGAAGGGCTAATACACAGACTGAAGTCTGTGTAAATGAAAGTTCAGAAGGAAGTGATTTACCATAGGTAGCCAGCCAAGCCCCCCTATTGATAAAAAGGGACGAACGTCCCTACGTCAATCTTAGCATACATGTTCAAAGAGTCCCAGCTTTGATTGACACGGGGGCGGAGGCTACTTTAATTCATGGAAACCCAGAAAAAATAAAAGGACCTAGAGTAAAAATTGCTGGACTAGGTGGTCAAGTGATCACCGGGGTTCAGACACAGGTAGCTTTGAAGATAGGTAATTTACCTATCAAGGAGTATACGGTACTGGTAGTACCTATACCAGAATATATTTTGGGAATTGATGTCCTAAAAGGGATGACGCTTAATCTAACAGAAGGAAAATTCTCCTTTGGGATTAAGTCTTGTCATAAGGAAATGCGACCAGTGGTGGTGGGCAAAGTCAAAATGCCCCCTGTACATGTGCCTCCAGCTACAAAAATGGTAGCTATGAAACAATATCGAATACCAGGAGGTCACAGAGAGATAGGAGAAACCATTAAAGAATTGGTAGAAACTGGGGTAATGCGCCCTACTACTACCGCATGGAATAATCCTGTCTGGCCAGTTAAAAAGAGTGATGGCTCCTGGCGCATGACAGTTGATTATAGGGAGTTAAACAAGAATACTCCTCCCTTGACAGCTGCAGTTCCGGATACAATAACGATTGTGGAAAATATTCAGACTCACTCTGGAACTTGGTATGCAGTAATTGATTTGGCAAATGCTTTCTTTACTATACCTATAGAAGAGAAGGCTCAAGATCAATTTGCATTCACTTGGTTAGGAAGACAATATACCTTTACCAGGTTACCCCAAGGATGGCTACATAGCCCCACAATCTGTCACCGGACGGTGGCAGAGCATTTGGATGGATTTGATCTACCATCAGAAATGCAGATCTCACATTATATCGATGATATAATGATACAAGGACAAGATGAGCAAAGTGTGAAAGATCAATTGACAAAACTGGTTGCTCATATGTGGAGTAAAGGATGGGAAATCAGTGATGCCAAGGTTCAAGGACCGTCTCAGGTGGTTACATGTCTAGGGATTCAGTGGAACAAGGGGCACAGAGAGATCTTGCCCAATGCCAGACAGAAAATTATTAATTTTCCGGTCCCTAAATCCAAACAGGAGACTCAGTCTTGTATTGGATTGTTTGATTTTTGGAGACAACATATCCCTCATTTGGGACAAATGTTGGCTCATTTGTACAAAGTAATGAGGAAAAAATATGAGTTCCCATGGGGAGAGGAACAGCAAAATGTGTCTGAGATGGTCAGGGAAGTGTGGAAAGACATTGAAGGGATTATTCAATCTACCAAGACCACTGTATTTCATGTCGATGCTCATGTCCCTACTAACTCACTTGAACGTTTGTTTAATTCAGAAGCAGATAAAGCAGCAGCCATCAGACAAGTCAGTCCAACAGTTGACAAGGCAAGGTACAGCTGTTTGGGCACACCAGAAAGAGCGACACCTTATTCAGCAGGTTTAGACCTCAGTACATTGGAAACTGTCGTGGTACCCCCAGGTAAGGTAAAACCAATTTCAACAGGATTGGGTTGCCATACACAAAAGGATCATTATGGTCAAATAGCCACTAGTTCTAGTTTAGTGTTAAAAGGAGCCATAGTGGTGGGAGGGGTAATAGATGCAGATTATCAGGGAGAAATCAAGGTACTGATGCTAAATTTGGGAAATGAACCTTTGATCTTGATGAAACACCAGAAGGTGGCTCAGATGTTGATAATCCCAATAAACTTGTCTGAAATAAGAGAAGGAACTGCCCCAGCAGAATTAACAATACGGGGTACTAAAGGTTTTGGATCCTCTAATATTACAAATGTAGGAGCAAAAATATGGATTCAAAACCTCCAAGGACCGCCCTCAGAGGCAGAGGTAATAGCAGTCAGAAAAGATCGTACTCTCCTGATAATGAGACCAGGAGTGGGGAAGTGGGAATATGTCCCACAAGAAAAAATGTTATTTACGAGAATAATAGTGTATCTTTACTTGCAGAAGGTGTGGTAAATAAGCGGAATCCATGGTATCGGTTACTGGGAAGAGCTCGATAGTGATGAGATGGAGAAATTCCTGTGTTCGATGTTTGCCTCTCTGGTCGTTGGATGGACAAGTCTACATCAGGAGGAACCTGTGGCGAATGAATTTCTGATGCACCATCACATTTTCAACACACAGATTGCTGGATCTGTACACATTCTTCGGTTACAGCCACCAGTATCCCTTATCTGGATGTCCCGGTATCGATGGAGGAAATCTTAAAGTAGAAAAGTTGTTCTGATCATCTTGCTGATAAAGACACTCTAAGTGTTCGTCTATAGAATACTACAGTACCCATTTCCATAGTGGGATGGATCAATCTTCCATGGTGGCAAGGCAATTTGAATGCAACAGTCACCAATTTGCAATATCTGGCTTTTAAGGGAGGAATTTGGGTACTAAGATATAAGACTGGACTGACTAACCTGGGATTCATCTCTATGGACTGTAGATGCTTTTAAACCCAGTTTAGTGGAAAAGACAATTCATGATATGTTATGGCCTTATGCCAATATGTTCATAAATCGGACTAGTGAAACTTCTAGTAACATATCGGGAAATGTAATGTGTAATGATTCCTTTGAATATCGAGCAAATGCCAAAACACATGATATTCAAGGGAGCTTTTCAGATAATATTGCTTTTAGTTTTAATATACTATACAAAAGTAGTGAAAGTGATTATATTTGTGATTCAACGTTTATCCAAACAAACAAAGACAAAATTTGTGGCAAACAATATTTCTTGGTCATGGTATGGTATATTCCGAGTGATCTTCTTATAGTGGAATACTGATGATGGAAAATAATCCCTGGGATCAAGGACCGATTGTGATACCAATGTGATATGACTGAAGTTTGAATGACTATTAGATAGGGATCATGATCAAAAGATAGGAGTGATCCCAGATATTATTTGATCCATCAATAATTCAGTATCAAAGAAGATGTCCTTTGGATAATATTTCACTAATGCCAAGGAATACATGTCTTGAAGCAGTTTTAGATAATAAGGAAGTAACATTTACAGTTCCACTTACAGGAAACTTGTGGTTAGCTTAAAGACAGTTTTAAGGATGAAATTTACGGCTCATTGCAATATTTCACTAATACTGGTCAAACTGTGGTCAGCCAGTTGTCAACTGACAGGATGTGCTGGAAATGTGCAGGAAGCTGCCGTTACCTACAACATTTTGTGGTCAAGTTACATGAACATGACTCAGCTGTCATATGCTGGTGACCATTTAGACACAACCTACAATATTTTCCTATAAAATATACACGGAACTCGCTTAAGGTAGGGAAATACCTTCCAGGACATTGAAGTGTACGTACGCACTGTTCCTGTGATGCCATGCCAAGATGCCATGTTGATTCCTTATCTTAACTCGAGTTCCCTCCGATGTGAAAGGATTGCTACAACATAACGGTAATGTTGATGCATATTTCTGTTATTGTATAAGTTTCTATGACTATAAGATTCTAAATGCCTATGTACCATTGATTATATTCATGTGCTATTAAAATAAATAGTATCTTGCTATAAAGAATATTAGTATTCGTGCCTGATTAGGATATCAGTGAGCGCTTCGTAAGTACGGGCTTTCAGCCCCCTTTTTAGTAGAATTTAGCAAGACACTATCGCAAACTGGAGACCCGCCTAGCAAGTAAAGCTGGCCACTTCCCGACCCCAGACCTCGGCTGAGGCAGTGCAGGGTTGTAGCTGCAAGGCAGCGCTCCAGGCCGCGACACAGCGGGGTTCCCCAGAGAAGGTGCAGGTCGTGGCCTGCACAGGGGAGCTCCGGCTGGGCCCAGGAAGGGCAACTGGATGCCCCGTACTGGGAGCGGCAGCAGCTCCAGCTAGGCCGGGAAATCGCAGCCCGGGAAAAGAAGAAGGCGGAGGTCCTGGCCCGCACCATAAAGGAGAAGGACAATCTCCGGAATGCTACCTTTCAGGTACAGGGCCGAGGCACGAAGGCCACGTCAGGTGATTTGACCCCAACAAAGTGTGGGGGTTTGTGTTTGAGCCCGGCTTGGAAGTGGAGGTCTTTGTGTCCCGTCGGGACGTCTACCCCCACCTGCCAATGGGTCACCCAGACCGTGACCTGATCCCCAGTGAACTGGTCAGTTACACCCGCCATTGCGGGGAGAGGGGCTGGTTTGCTTTTGATGTGCAGAGGAGGGTATGCCGTGAAGGCCTGGAGCGCTCCCAGACCCCTCCCCCACCATACAGCCCTGGAGTTACCGTTGAGGCTGAGTACGAAGAGGAGGATGAAAGTTAAAGGCAGCGGATCCCGGCTGCCAAGTTGAACAGTCCCCATTGAGACCATACTGCCCGTTGGGACTTTGTTGTAAATAAATCCCTATCCAGCCCTTCCCGTTTCACAGCCTCCGGAGAGGCAGACTGGAGGATGGGCCTGAGGGGAACAGATGGCCGAGGCCCACCACCATTGCAACCGGTGGCCATCCTCCGGGTCAGGAGCCCCCTGGACGTGGGGCCTCCGAGAGACAAGCAGATGTGAAACCTGCACCCATCCCGTTAAACAACGCCTGGGCCCGGTTCTGGACTGGGGAAAAGGGGTGCTGCCCACTTCTTAGGGGCAGCATCAAGGCTAGGTTTGTTTGGGTGGGTGACTGAAGGACCCGGTCCCATCCTGTGTTAATAAAAGTGTTATGTTTTGCAACATTCAAGCATGTGCCTCCCACAAGGGAAGATTTGAAGATAATATTTTAAGTTTATACAACTGTTAGTATACTCGTATTGTGTTTCCTGTTTTATCTTTTAGAAACAAAAATAAACCGGTGATGGATGGGCAGCCCATGGATGGTCTGCATTAAACCAAGGGGGAATGTGACGCCCTGGACTATTCAGGTCGTCCCAGGTAGTCCCATGCACACACACCCCCTCCCCTTAGAAAAGTGACAGCAGCCAAACTACAAACCCTTGTCACCACCCTCTAGGTTTGATGTCCACACCAGGGGGGCGGAGCCAGGCAGTTTGCTCCACCCACCGAGGAGTTCACAGGCCCAGAGGCGGGAAAACAGTTAGTCGAGAGATTAGCTTTGACAGTGGAGGATAGAAGTCAGGTTCAAGGGCAGACCTGTCACCAGGCCTGACATAGTCTACCAGGTGTCTGGGTTGGAGCCCATTCACCTCTGACAAGGAGGAAGGAGGAAGGCTTTAGGATCTTTCCCACACAAGACCCGACTGAAGACAACAGCCCAACCATTAGGGTAAAGCCACCGCAAAGGCATAAAGACCCAAGGGGCCAGCGACTGCGGGCAAACAGGGCTCTCCCGACACACAGCAAGCTGGGGAGCGGACTACCATTGCTTAGGCATAGGAGTCATAACATTCACGTTAAAGAGGTGCAGGAGAAAGTCGGAAACCACCAACCTGTTAAGGGGAAGCTGCAGCCGGCTGTGGGCACCGTTCATCATCCCGTTTGGTTTACCAGAGACTCCGGTGTGTTGTATCATAGTGAGTATACCAGTGCTTTTGGACCGCGCACTGGGCCGCGCACCGCGCCGCACCGCACCAGCACCCAGCACACACCCATCCCCTTGCCTCAGCACCTCCCTTGGGCCCCAGGGACCATCACTCCCCTACCCACGGAGGGGTCAACACCAAGCTGCGCAACACCGTCCCCGGGAGGCCTAGTTAACGGCAGCGGTGGTGTCCATCTATTCACCACAACCCGTGGGTGGCGTCGTGAACTTAAATCCACTACAAACCACCGTGGCCCCGGCCGTGGAACTCCCCACCGAAGTCCCTGCGTGTAGCGCCAACCCCCTTTCAGAGCGACGTGACCCCCCGGGTCCGTGGAAGAGCTCGAGCCACCCACCGTACGAGTACGGATCCGAGTGGCTCGGCAGCTGGCCGAGCCCGCGAGGCAATACATAAATATGACAATTGTGGCTCCCAATTACAGATATTTTGTCATTTTCCAATCAGAAGAGGTGGCCATTTGTGTTAAATTAATAACACAAAGTGTAGTCATATTGTCACTTTTGATTTTGCTTGACTGCAAGTTTATATTTTTTTAACACAAACATTATTACCTGTAGATAGTAGTGGATTTTTTTGGATCAATCATTAACAGCAAAGGATGCACAGATGTAGCAAAAATGATAACACTGTAAATTTACCTTCAGTCCTGGTGGAAAAAAAAATATTACTCATTGTAAGATCACTACAGGGCATGCATGATGTACGTGAAAAAAATAAATTCTGTTACATTTATAGAGTCATCTCTTCTACCTCTGTATTAATCAATTAACAAGTGAGGCTGTGGCTGTATTTTAGTGGGAAAGCCTCACAACAACAAAAAAAAGCAGGAGTAAGGATGCAGTCACATGGCCTTATAATCTGGACGACGAGCACATTGTAATGTATGGCATGCTTGGCAGCTCTCCTGACCTGAGCGTGACAGTATGTATTTCTATGCAGCTCTCATGCTCGGTTCAGGAGAGCCACCAACCAGTCCAAGCATTGGGAATCCATCATCATCCGTGTTATATGGCTGTATGATGACATCCTATTACTGATTATTTTAAACTTCTAAAAGTAGTTAAAATCTTTAGTCTAATGTCAGATGAACTCTCTGCTCGGGTGCTCGAGGCTTGGGCCGAGCATCCCAAGATACTCGTGTACTCGGCCCGAGCACCGAGCCCAATGTTATCCTATGGGAGACCCGAGTATTTTTATGAAATTACCCCCCGGCAGCATGTAGAAACCCTAAAAATGTCACAAAAGACTACGAAGAGTGCTCAAATGACATGGCAACAGCATGGGGAAGACCCCTTGAAGCATTTATCACTCAAAAGTCACAGCTGTGAACAATTTTATCCGAGTTTTATGCCATTTTTACAGACTCGCCAGAAAACCTTCCAAAATGACACCAAAATGAATTTTCATGGCGGAAATGTTAAGGGCACATACCCAATAGTCAGATAGAGCTGGTGTATGTTGCTTTTTGAGATTACATGAAAGATTTTACGTGAAAACATTGTGTGGCACTCCGATGTCCCTGAGAAGATACGTACATGAAGGCCTCTTGAGTCTAATGTGCCCATTTTGAGGAAGTGAGTCTTTGTAGTATTTGTAGTATTTTCCTTTGCCAGGGCAGTCCAAAATTGTGAGGTTCACCAATGCCCCTGCATACAGACGTGCATGATGGCCTGTAAACCTGAAATGCCCATTGTAAGGAAGTGGGTCTATTGTAGTATAGCCCTTTGGCAGGGCAGCCAAAAATTGGGAGGCTCCACATTGTCCCTGGATAGAGACGTGCATGAGGGCCTGTAAACCTGAAGTGCCCATTTTAAGGAAGTGGGTCTATTGTAGTATAGCCCTTTGGCAGGGCAGCCAAAAATTGGGAGGCTCCACATTGTCCCTGGATAGAGACGTGCATGATGGCTTGTAAACCAGAAGTGTCCATTGTAAGGAAGTGGGTCTATTGTAGTATAGCCCTTTGGCAGGGCAGCCAAAAATTGGGAGGCTCCACATTGTCCCTGGATAGAGACGTGCATGATGGCCTGTAAACCTGAAGTGCCCATTGTAAGAAAGTGGGTCTATTGTAGTATAGCCCTTTGGCAGGGCAGTCCAAAATTGTGAGGTTCACCAATGCCCCTGCATACAGACGTGCATGAGGGCCTGTAAACCTGAAGTGCCCATTGTAAGGAAGTGGGTCTATTGTAGTATAGCCCTTTGGCAGGGCAGTCCAAAATTGTGAGGTTCACCAATGCCCCTGCATACAGACGTGCATGAGGGCCTGTAAACCTGAAGTGCCCATTGTAAGGAAGTGGGTCTATTGTAGTATAGCCCTTTGGCAGGGCAGCCAAAAATTGGGAGGCTCCACATTGTCCCTGGATAGAGACGTGCATGATGGCCTGTAAACCTGAAGTGCCCATTGTAAGGAAGTGGGTCTATTGTAGTATAGCCCTTTGGCAGGGCAGCCAAAAATTGGGAGGCTCCACACTGTCCCTGGATAGAGACGTGCATGATGGCCTGTAAACCTGAAGTGCCCATTGTAAGGAAGTGGGTCTATTGTAGTATAGCCCTTTGGCAGGGCAGTCCAAAATTGTGAGGTTCACCAATGCCCCTGTATACAGACGTGCATGAGGGCCTGTAAACCTGAAGTGCCCATTGTAAGGAAGTGGGTCTATTGTAGTATAGCCCTTTGGCAGGGCAGTCCAAAATTGTGAGGTTCACCAATGCCCCTGTATACAGACGTGCATGAGGGCCTGTAAACCTGAAGTGCCCATTGTAAGGAAGTGGGTCTATTGTAGTATAGCCCTTTGGCAGGGCAGCCAAAAATTGGGAGGCTCCACATTGTCCCTGGATAGAGACGTGCATGATGGCCTGTAAACCTGAAGTGCCCATTGTAAGGAAGTGGGTCTATTGTAGTATAGCCCTTTGGCAGGGCAGTCCAAAATTGTGAGGTTCACCAATGCCCCTGTATACAGACGTGCATGAGGGCCTGTAAACCTGAAGTGCCCATTGTAAGGAAGTGGGTCTATTGTAGTATAGCCCTTTGTCAGAGCAGTCCAAAATTGTGAGGTTCACCAATACCCTGCATACAGACGTGCATGAGGGCCTGTAAACCTGAAGTGCCCATTGTAAGGAAGTGGGTCTATTGTAGTATAGCTCTTTGGCAGGGCAGTCCAAAATTGTGAGGTTCACCAATGCCCCTGCATACAGACGTGCATGAGGGCCTGTAAACCTGAAGTGCCCATTGTAAGGAAGTGGGTCTATTGTAGTATAGCCCTTTGGCAGAGCAGTCCAAAATTGTGAGGTTCACCAATACCCTGCATACAGACGTGCATGAGGGCCTGTAAACCTGAAGTGCCCATTGTAAGGAAGTGGGTCTATTGTAGTATAGCCCTTTGGCAGGGCAGTCCAAAATTGTGAGGTTCACCAATGCCCCTGCATTTATCACTCAAAAGTCACAGCTGTGAACAATTTTATCCGAGTTTTATGCCATTTTTACAGACTCGCCAGAAAACCTTCCAAAATGACACCAAAATGAATTTTCATGGCGGAAATGTTAAGGGCACATACCCAATAGTCAGATAGAGCTGGTGTATGTTGCTTTTTGAGATTACATGAAAGATTTTACGTGAAAACATTGTGTGGCACTCCGATGTCCCTGAGAAGAGACGTACATGAAGGCCTCTTGAGTCTAATGTGCCCATTTTGAGGAAGTGAGTCTTTGTAGTATTTGTAATATTTTCCTTTGCCAGGGCAGTCCAAAATTGTGAGGTTCACCAATGCCCCTGCATACAGACGTGCATGATGGCCTGTAAACCTGAAATGCCCATTGTAAGGAAGTGGGTCTATTGTAGTATAGCCCTTTGGCAGGGCAGCCAAAAATTGGGAGGCTCCACATTGTCCCTGGATAGAGACGTGCATGATGGCCTGTAAACCTGAAGTGCCCATTGTAAGGAAGTGGGTTTATTGTAGTATAGCCCTTAGGCAGGGCAGCCAAAAATTGGGAGGCTCCACGTTGTCCCTGGATAGAGACGTGCATGATGGCCTGTAAACCTGAAGTGCCCATTGTAAGGAAGTGGGTCTATTGTAGTATAGCCCTTAGGCAGGGCAGCCAAAAATTGGGAGGCTCCACATTGTCCCTGGATAGAGACCTGTTAGGTTCTTATTGCGTTCGTGCTTGCATTTAAAAACCGCACGTGTGTGCCTGTTGGTGGCAGCGTTCAGGTGCACTTGTGTGTGTTTTGCACAAACTTGGATATAACGCACAAGTCTAGTGAATACACATCAGCACAGCATTGCAAAATGCGCAAGGGCGTTGGCAACGAACAAGGAAGTGGACGTGATGGTGGTGCAGGCAGAGACCGAGGTCGTGTGCAAGCTCTAATTTCGCCACAACAAAGGGCCACATCTACTCACTCGCACATCCTGTCCCAAATTCTTGGGGACCGCAGCAGTACAAAGCTCTTGAACCAAGACAGTCAACAGGTTGTTAGTTGGATAGTGGATAATGCTTCCAGTCAGATTGGCACCACCACAAACACTCTGTCTTCCACACGGTCAAGTGTCAGTAGCCGTGATACTGCACCGCACATTTCAGAACCTGATCATCCTTCCTACCACCAGGCCGAGTACACGTCCACGGACATTACTGATCCCACACTTGGACACTCGGAAGAGCTGTTCACGTTTCCATTCACACATTCTGGCCTCTCGCCAGCTCCTGTTGAAGTGGGTCATGACGAGATTGTATGTACAGATGCCCAAATATTTGAGCAGCCACGTTCTCACGAAGTTGGCAACGTGTCTCAACAAGGGGTGGACGATGATGAGATACAATTGTCAGGAAGTCAGGAAGAGGAGCTGGGTGCGGAAGAGGAAGACGACGTGGTGGATAATCCAGTAACTGACCCAACCTGGCAGGAGGATATGCAGAGCGAGGACAGCAGTGCATAGGGGGATGGAGGCGTAGCATCCCAACAGGCAGTAAGAAGCAGGGTGGTGGCCCTAGGCAGAAGTCAGGCAACCGTTCCCCGGAACAACAACACGACACAAGGTGCCTGTACAAATGTTAGGTCTTCCCGAGTCTGGCGGTTTTTTAAGTTGGCTCCAGATGATTCTAAAAAGGCCATTTGCAACACCTGCCATGCCAGCATCAGCAGGGGTACCAAAACTAGCAGCCTGACCACCACTAGCATGATCAGGCACATGTCAGCCAAGCACCCGACTTTGTGGGATGTACAACAGAGTCGAGGAGCAGTGCTTGCTGATGTCACTGCTACGTCTTTGCTTGTTGTGCATGCGAGCCAATCCCCTGTCCATGCTGCCCGCGAACAAGCGAGCTGTGATCAGGTAAGACTTTGCTACCTACCCTGGTCTCATCCTGGGGACGGTTAATTATGGCGTATTTTTGAATGTGCTTGATGCAAATCTAGCTGTGAAGTGTACAACTGGGGCACAACTGCTGCCACTGAAGGGGTGGGTGTGTGTGGGGCCCAATTTTTGGAAAAAAGGGAGACTCCGCTTGGAGTAACCCTTGCTTGCTGTGTTTTTTATAAATGATCCAAGATGAACAAGTCATGGTTCAGCAAAGACTTTGCTACCTACCCCGGAGTCATCCTGGGGACGGTTAATTATGGCGTATTTTTGAATGTGCTTGATGCAAATCTAGCTGTGAAGTGTATAACTGGGGCACAAGTGCTGCCACTGAATGGGTGGGTGTGTGTGGGGCCCAATTTTTGGAAAAAAGGGAGACTCCGCTTGGAGTAACCCTTGCTTGCTGTGTTTTTTAAAAGAAGCCAAGATGAACAAGTCATGGTTCAGCAAAGACTTTGCTACCTACCCCGGTGTCATCCTGGGGACGGTTAAGAATAGCGTATTTTTGAATGTGCTTCATGCAAATCTAGCTGTGAAGTGTATAACTGGGGCACAAGTGCTGCCACTGAATGGGTGGGTGTGTGTGGGGCCCAATTTTTGGAAAAAAGGGAGACTCCGCTTGGAGTAACCCTTGCTTGCTGTGTTTTTTAAAAGAAGCCAAGATGAACAAGTCATGGTTCAGCAAAGACTTTGCTACCTACCCCGGTGTCATCCTGGGGACGGTTAAGAATAGCGTATTTTTTAATGTGCTTGATGCAAATGTAGCTGTGAATTGTACAACTGGGGCACAAGTGCTGCCACTGAAGGGGTGGGTGTGTGTGGGGCCCAATTTTTGGAAAAAAGGGAGACTCCGCTTGGAGTAACCCTTGCTTACATTGTTTTTAAAAGAAGCCAAGATGAACAGAGCTGGGATCAGGAAAGACTTTGCTACCTACCCCGGTCTCATCCTGGGGACGGTTAATTATGGCGTATTTTTGAATGTGCTTGATGCAAATCTAGCTGTGAAGTGTACATCTGGGGCACAACTGCTGCCACTGAAGGGGTGGGTGTGTGTGGGGCCCAATTTTTGGAAAAAAGGGAGACTCCGTTTGGAGTAACCCTTGCTTGCTGTGTTTTTTAAAAGAAGCCAAGATGAACAAGTCATGGTTCAGCAAAGACTTTGCTACCTACCCCGGAGTCATCCTGGGGACGGTTAATTATGGCGTATTTTTGAATGTGCTTCATGCAAATCTAGCTGTGAAGTGTATAACTGGGGCACAAGTGCTGCCACTGAATGGGTGGGTGTGTGTGTGGCCCAATTTTTGGAAAAAAGGGAGACTCCGCTTGGAGTAACCCTTGCTTGCTGTGTTTTTTAAAAGAAGCCAAGATGAACAAGTCATGGTTCAGCAAAGACTTTGCTACCTACCCCGGTGTCATCCTGGGGACGGTTAAGAATAGCGTATTTTTGAATGTGCTTGATGCAAATCTAGCTGTGAAGTGTATAACTAGGGCACAACTGCTGCCACTGAATGGGTGGGTGTGTGTGGGCCCCAATTTTTGGAAAAAAGGGATACTCCACTTGGAGTCACCTTGCGGTGTTTTACATGATTTTAGAAGGGCGTGCCATGCCTATATCTGTGTGTCCTCCACTTTTCCCTTGTCCTGCTCTTTTGTTTTCGCATGAGTATATGTCCTTGTCACTTTCCCATGTGTTTGTGTTGTGTTGTGAGTTGTTTGTCACCTTTTGGACACCTTTGAGGGTGTTTTCTAGGTGTTTTTATGTGTTTGTGAATGCCTGCCATTGTTTCCTATGCGGTTCGAGTTCGGTTCGTCGAACGTTCGACGAACCAAACTCGAACGGGAGCTCCGTTCGGCGAACCGACCTCGAGCCGAACCGGGACCGGTTCGCTCATCTCTACTCCTTACACTTGCATGTCTGGCATGTTACTCTCCAAAAAGAGAAACCTTACCCTTTAGACCTTGGTTTTTGATGCTAAGTTACCTCACATATAATATGAAAATATACCATATATATATTTAGTCATCTAAGTATCATCCCACAATATATGTCCACATTAGGCTTCACTAACATCTGTATTAGTTAATTCTGCTATTCTGCTCCATCCTTAGGACCAAAACAATTGAATTAATGGCAGTGATAGATCTGTCACATGACAGAAAACATCAACACGCACACATTTCATTGCTTTGGGTTTCTGTCATAGTGTTCACTGATATAATTGACAAAATAGTGCAGTATTTAGTATAACTAAAGTATCCTCTCTCCAAGGGCTCCTTGATTGAGGTATGAGATATACAACCATTTTATTGTTTGTGTATTGTAAGAAAATATTTAAAGGGAACCTGACAGCAGATTCATGCCCATGGGTAACATGACTCAGGCAGACACATAGAAAGAGAGTAATCAGTCTAGTAGTGTGAGGTCAGGAGAAGCCCAGGAGCCCTCTGAGGACTAATGCTGAGGCCACACAGGGTTATGTGCGAGTCCTCGCATGACACTTGGCTCATGCTCGCAGCACAGCCAGAGCAGAGTGTCTGCAAGGGTCATGTGACTGTGGTCCGATCACACCACATCTGCAGAGGGGGGGCGGCGCTGCAGAGGGAAGGGCCGGTGCTGTGGAGGAGAGGGAGGGATTTATCTTACTAGCTCCTCTGTTGCCTGCTATTGCGATTTTCGCACTGCTCTCACGTTACACCGGTGTAACGCGAGAGCAGTGTGATGTTTCTCTCGCCTCATAGACTTGAATGGGTGTGAGTGAAACAGGCTCACATTACATTTGCAGCATGATGCGACTGTTTTCTCAGTCCGATTAGGGCTCAGAAAATAATCCCTCAAGGGAGCTGCCCCATAGACTAATATTGGTCCGAGTGGAATGCAATTTTTTTGCATTCTACTCGCACCGTTTTTCTCGCCTTGAGTCCTAAGCCTAAGTTGCAAAGCTCCCAGTAAGAGCTCCAAAGTATGTTTTAAAATGAAATGTTGCCCGTGGTTGAGGCAGGAAAAATCTACTGTCAGACGCCCTTCAAAAGAGTTGAAAATATTATTTATAATCACAGACTTTTCCTTCAATCCATCAATAAAAATATTCTGCACTGAATACCAAGTGTCAAGTAGTGTTCACATTCCTGATTCATACTGTATGAATGCCAAATAATCAGCCTACAAGATCCTACGGCCCATTATGTGCCTCTTAGGTATTTCATTTGGTCCTTACAAGAATGCAGTCACACATGAAGAATCATGGAGTCATCACACAGCTCCATTTTGACCAAATATGAATTCATATTTGGGATAGAAATTGTATGTTTTCATTTCATGTCCATGTGCCTAAGGGGAAAATTAGTAGTTGAAGGGTACTTCCAATATGCACAGAAGCAGACGCAATCATCTGCCCATAGCATTGAGTTGCAGAGGATGAGAACAGAGCTTCTTCTTCTCCTGTTAATATTCTGCCATAACCATAAGCTACAAACAAAAATAAATTGACTGCCTCTAACATTATAGTGGGTCCTGTGGTTTATGACGACCTTGCGAATACAATTTTCTCAGAATCGTAAAAATAATGATTGCATTGTAATTGCTGTGCATGTTTCAGCTTGTTAATGATGCTGTTTAGCTTTAATCCCCAAACCTTTGAGCAAGTTTATATAAAAACTGTGGTTATTACATGTATGATGTGTGGCTGAGGCTTGTAAATAAGGTTTGCCATCCCTATCTCCCAGTCTGTGTCACTACCCTAATTATATTGTTATCATTAAACGCTCCCTGGCTAATTTTCTGTCCTGATTCCAAATCAAAACGTCCTAAAAGTAATTCCTGCAGATCTGGATGCAGGTAATAATTGCTGCACTTAAGAATAATAAAACGTCTGTTTCTACAACAGCAATAAAGGGTATTTTAAAATAATAATTCATCATTGTTGTGTGTTTTATTGTGTTTTCTCATAGCCTTAAACCTTGTAGCTGAACAGTTTATTTCTGTCTGTAAAATCTCATTTATTATAATAAGTGTTGTTATAGAAAAATACCCTCCATCGGGCTTACAATATTTTCTAGACCATAGGCCGCAAATTAAAAATTTTATAGATAGCAGTTTTGTTGCAAATTTAAAGGGAACCTCACAGGTCCAATATGCACCCAGAACCACGAGCAGTTCTGGGTGCATATTGCTAAACCCTAGCTAACTGCCTGTATACACTAGCATAGATAAAGAGATTCTTAGAAAAAGTATTTCTAGGGATCTCATATGATATGCTAATAAGCGCATGGACTAGTCACAAGGGCGTTAGTTCTCTTGGCTACTCGGCCCCCTTAGCATGTAAGCATGCCCCTGTGGGCATACTAACATGCTAATGAATGTGTAGTGCCAGAGGATGGTTGCGTTCACCTCTCTGTTGCCATCATGTCCGACTCTTGGATTTCAGATCAGTGCGCACAATCCCGGAGTTTCGGTAATGCGCACTATTAAGCCTGGCTTCAAAATCGTGTAGTGCGCAAGACCGAAAGTCCGGGATCATGCGTGCACTGAGCCAAAGTACAGCATCTGACGCGATGGTCAGAGAGGTGAGAGCAAACATGCTTCTGACGCTCCACATTCATTAGCATGTTGGATGCCCACAGGGGAGTGCTTACATGCTAAGGGGGCCAACTAGTCAAGGGAACTAACGCTTTTGCAACTAGTCACTTGCCTCATTAGCATATTATACAGGATCTTCAAAAATACTTTTTCTTAAGATCCCTTTATCTATGCTACTAAACGCTGGGACTGTTAGGCAGGGATTAGTACTATGCACCCAGTACTGCTCGAGGTTCTGGGTGCATATTGCACCTGACAGGTTCCGTTTAACTTATCCAAGCCAATAGGTGAATGGATCTGTAGAGTGGCAACCATCTCTCTGAGCTGTAGATGGAGCACATTCCTGGATCAGGTCATGAAAAGTGCATTGCTCAGAAGAAAAGATGGTTAGCACACGGGACAGCATCATTTCCCTAGTGCTATATATAGAATATGTTTATTCACATCAGTCTCTGCTTCTAAAGGGGGTCATAATCTAATTTCCCTACCTCAGACACCCACACACTAGAATTCATATCATATGAAACCACTTAGACTACCAGTATATTATTAGAATGTTGGTGGAAACTATTGTACCCAGAAAGTATATAAGAAAAATTAAGCTTACGTAAAAATATCAATAAAAAAACAATAAATACATTGATTTATAAAAGGAGAACAAATAAGCTGAGAGATGAGCAGATCTTTACATTTTAAATTCGTTGGTTTTGCCAAATTTTCCCCAAAATTTGATTTCTTACCAAAAAATTTGTAAAAATCAATCTTAAGCCTGCTTTACACCTTACAATCCAGCATACGATATCGTATGCGATCGTAACCGCCCTCATCGTATGTGCGGCACGTTCAATTTGTTGAATGTGCCGCACATACGAGTAACCCCCCGTCACACGTACTTACCCGTCCATACGACCTCGATGTGGGCGGCGAACATCCACTTCCTGGAGTGGGAGGGACATTCGGCGTCACAGCGACGTCACGCGGCAGCCGGCCAATAGAAGCGGAGGGGCGGAGCTGAGCGGGACATAAACATCCCGCCTACCTCCTTCCTTCCGCATTACCGGCCGGGAGCCGCAGGACGCAGGTAAGATCTGTTCATCGTTCGCGGGGTATCACACACTGCGATGTGTGCTACCCCAGGTACGCTGAATAATCTGATGTTCAATTCATGAGAAATGAACCACGTGCATGCGATGAACGTTTTACCGTTCAATCGTAATCGCACGTAGCTGTTACACACTGCAATGTACCTTACGATGCCGGATGTGCGTCACTTATGACGTGACCCCGACGACACATTGTAAGATACATTGCAGCGTGTAAAGCGGTCTTTAGTCCCAGAAAGCTTATAATTGCTCAGAAAATTCATGGGTGGGAGAGGAAACAGGACACTGCTGAATGTAAGAGCTTATACCCAACGAGAGAGAATCTCTAAGAATGTATACTCTACAGAAAAGAGAGACTTACTCAGGGACTCTGGAGATAGAAATTGATTCTGTTGTACAAACTGTGCTCCACTAGGAACCACTAATCTCTGATGACCCAGGAACTGACCACCACTGTACAAGGTATGATAATCCTCTAGATGTTGTAGCAGCTTGGTAATTTTGAGGAAGCCCGCGTGACCACACAAAATGACCTTAGCCCACTCTCTGTCACTTCTCCAAAGTTTTTTATTGTGACTCAAATCTCACAATCCTCCAATTTATGTGAAACCACAAATTTCAATAAATTTGGCTAGAATTCAGTCCTCCGCAGATCGATCTGCTCATCTTTTCCAATAACTAAATCTAAGGGGTTATCTATCTTGTTTTTCTAACATATATGTTGGGAACATGGCATTTACTAATATATAAGTATTACATGTTCTCCTCCTACACTTGTTAGTGAAGCCTTCCTCATGGGTTGCACAAAACACCTGTTCTAAAAATGGCAGCCTATGCATTAGCAGGTGGCCAGACGTGTCCATGAGTCTCCTCCAATTGAAAAACACTGCACATCGAAAGCTGTTTTTTTATTGCATGAGACTGATGGATAGGACTGGTCAAATGCTCTTCTCTTAACTGAGAAAAGAAGAACTGTGCAGTCTGCAAAGAAGGCTGTAGTAACAAGTACAAGAAGAGAAGTGATATTACTTATATATTAGTAAGTTCACAAATCATGCGTGCAACACATTTGCCAAATAAATGATATATATAAATAAAGTGGCCAAACCTTTTAATACAATTCAATCATATAAACCACTCTGCTTGAAGGAGCTACTTGTCCGTTAGATTAAGTTGAACATGATGTTGAATACAGGAACAATATGAGATTCTAAAATACAAAGTTTGGGGGAAAAAATAACGTAGTATTACATACATGAGCATTAGCTGTCCTGTGACATACAGATCAGGTTGGTATCTTCAGGAGATTTTGGGACAGAAGATGGAGCAGATATCAGTGTTGAAGAGGTTGTTCAAGAGTAGACTGAACTATTGATAATCTATTTAGTATTTAGTATAGATAATAAATTCATTAATATGAAATTGGAGGGGGTCTGAAACCAAACTCAACATCCCTACCAATACTACAGTGTATGGAGTGGAATAGAGTATCCTTGTACATTGCTTGGTGGCTGTTGCTGAGTACAGCACTGTATCTTCCATTCAGTTTCTGAGTACTGCAAAGCGACCAGAAACATTTAATTTTGTCCATAAAGTAACAAAGCACATATACTACATGTTTACCTATAGACTTGTGCAGTACTCAGTGGTGGCCACTAAGCAATATATGAGGCTGCTGTGTTCTGCCCCGAATGCTACTTAAAACTGGCCATTGCTGGAGCTGCATTTCAGCCAATCTAGGGGTGCTGGCTGTTGGGCAATCTTATTAGTAACTGGTCATTCCCAACGATGATGTGAAAAGTTAGCTCCCTGCTGAAACTGGTGATAGTCAACACCCCAAAGAAAGCCACCAAATTCTCTGAATGCTTCTTAAAATGATGGTTTTCTGTGGCTGCACCCACCCCTCACCCAGCAATTTAATTGGAGTTTCAGCTATGGATGAGTGGGTTTTAGCTTCTTTAATTTAATCCTAAATGTGTGTTTACTTGGGGTGAACATATATTTAATAGGGATCCAATTAGGAGCCAAAAGATCTAGCTCTTTTTGGTGAGTGAAGTCAAGAGATCTAGATCACCCAAAAGAGTTGGCCTGCCCATCGCTAAGTTTTGTATTGATTATTTTATAGTGAAAATTTAACAGGGAACATGACGTATCTATAAGGGATAAACGGGTCTCCAGTGACAAACTTCCCCTTAATTTAAACATATTAGTAACGACACAGACTCCAACTTTATTGCCGAATGGCCACAGCTTTATTCAACAGTATATATGTACCAAACTTGTGGCTCAACATGCCACCCCATTAACACCTGAACCTGTACATATATACATATTCTCCACAAATTGACACCTGATAGGTCCATCCGAGAGCCAAACCATCATTCCTATCCCCCGGCCGTAACCTCCAACCGGCCCAGGGGACCACCTCGGCCGTGACCAAACCGACCCGAGGTGTAGGGTAATTAACGTTCCATCGTTAATTACCCCTCCCCAGAACCTGCAGGACCTCCGCCTACAAGTTCCCATCCAACTCAAAGCCACTCCCCCTGAGTGGCTTCATACCAACAAACCTACTGTCGGTACACCAAACCTCTCTGAACGGACCTATCACCCCGCTGTGACAACAACTCAAAAGAAACAACATTCCCTTTTTTTTTTTTTTTTTTTTCCTTTTTTTTTTTTTTTTTTTATATATTTCACATTTATTTTCCATTTTTTATTAATTTCTTTTTCTTTTTTTTTTTTTTTTTATATATACTCGTTATTCATTTTATTATTATTATTATCCTTTTTATTCATTTATTTATTTATATATATATTTTTTTTTTTTTTTTTATATTATTGCAGGGCGGGTGGGCGGGACACACTGTCTGTAGGTCAAAAGGGGCAGTGACCTCTGCACAGCCCCCTTTATACCCACACACCAACCCTCCCATATCCTGTCCCTCACCCAATCCCTTTTCCCGACTCTCCCACCAATCAGGCAGCCCCTATGTGCCTCCAACCTTAGCACTTAACTCTTTCCTACCCTAACCCTCCCGATCGTCATGGGCCTGTTCACCCCTATGGGGCTCTCTGGCCGTCTTGACGTATCTATAAGGGATAAACGGGTCTCCAGTGACAAACTTCCCCTTAATTTAAACATATTAGTAACGACACAGACTCCAACTTTATTGCCGAATGGCCACAGCTTTATTCAACAGTATATATGTACCAAACTTGTGGCTCAACATGCCACCCCATTAACACCTGAACCTGTACATATATACATATTCTCCACAAATTGACACCTGATAGGTCCATCCGAGAGCCAAACCATCATTCCTATCCCCCGGCCGTAACCTCCAACCGGCCCAGGGGACCACCTCGGCCGTGACCAAACCGACCCGAGGTGTAGGGTAATTAACGTTCCATCGTTAATTACCCCTCCCCAGAACCTGCAGGACCTCCGCCTACAAGTTCCCATCCAACTCAAAGCCACTCCCCCTGAGTGGCTTCATACCAACAAACCTACTGTCGGTACACCAAACCTCTCTGAACGGACCTATCACCCCGCCACAGACCGGCCAAGTGACACCTTACTTGGCCCGGGCCCCCCACACCCCCAATGCTCGTTCCTTTCCATCCTTCAAACCCAACTTCCACAAATCCAACCGCCATCCGTGAGAATGGACCCCATCACGCCTCAAATACTGCTCGGTGTACTTCTCCAACTCCTCGAATCGAACCACCAACCTCCGTTCCACGCTCCAAACCTGCCCATCGCCCGGTTCCATTTTTCCCAGGCCCTGTTAATCCGATCCACTCCTAAAACGCCACTGCCTTCGGGCTACCATATCGGACCTCACAATCACCATGCCATGGAACGCCCTCCACAAATGAAGTAAATCCACCTTGCTCTCCCTTTTAACTCCCACACCATCCACGCTCCAAAGTCATTCCCCCCCCACCTGCAGCATTAAACCACAGGTTCCTTGTCAATCCGGCTATAATACACCAATTCAGGGCGAACTCTACTCCAAGTCATGCCCCGAACTCCGAGCCATTTTTTACACGGGCTTCCTACTTCGCCGCTCCGTGCAAAGAGACTGCCCACCAAACCGTCCTCAATAAAGGACCCCCCCCCTGTCACCAAACATCACCTAATCAGATGTGGTATAATATACAAACGAAACCCGGAGGAATCCCAGCTCCCAATCCACCGGGTCCCATCCTCACTCAGCCCCCCCACTTAGCCGCTTCGGTCGCTGCCCCAATCCGAAAGGAGTGGGACCCATAACCCTTGGCTACTCCCCCGGCCTTTACTAAAGCCTTCTTCAACACTGCCATACTGGACTCACGATAAGGCATATCCCTCCACATGTCTAAAGAAACACCGGGGTAGCCACCCCACGCCTGCAAGAATTCCACCACCTGACCCACTGGGCATAGGTGGTGCCCTGGCAATTCAAACAATGTCACCAGACGTCCCCCACCTAATTGGTCTGTCTATTGAAAACCATACCGGCACTCACGCCATCCTTACCAAGCGTAACAACCTCTAATAACAGCCCGCCTACCGCATGCCTGGCAGGGCTACCAAATTCTCTGATGCAGAAAACCCCAAAAATGCCAATACGAAGGCAACCTTAAACAGCCTCGTACCTAATCGGACGAGCATATATCCCCCAACCACATCACCAACCAATCAACGACGGAAACAATAGTGGCCGTCTCCTGTCTCGCGACCACGCGTCCTTTGAAAACCCTTTATCCCCCACCGCACCAGAAAATCCTTTGCCACGTCCCGAACCCCTTGCATTTTAACAAGAAGGCCAACACCGCCCAACTTGTAATCATCACCGAAACGGACCGGCCTGCTGAAAAAATCCCAGCTAATCAATGACAAAAACCCCCAGCACTCAGCCTGTCTAACCAAGCTCCATAAAAGCCGCCTTCTCCAATTCCTCCCATTCTCGCCACACAGCCTGACATCGGCACAAGTAGCCTCAGTCACCGGTCTCCTGATTCCCTCAAATGCTACCCGACGCCAGGTCACACAGCCATGCCGGGCATAGTTCTCCCACCTTGTCCGCTCCAGGCACCATTCGCCTGAACCTGTTGAACTGAAACCGAGAGCGCATCAGCCACTTCACTTTGCACTCCGGGCACATGCTGCGCCACCCCGCACCTGTTGGGTTCTAAACAACCCAACCCAGATGTCTCAAGTAGCACACCACCGGGAGCGATTTTGAAGACCATGAATTGATCGAAATACACCACCACCATGTCAGTACAATGCACACCAAGCTTCTTGCCCGCAAATTCTGGGCCCCAAAACTCCAATACCACTATGCTGGGGGAACATTTCCACCAGCGCCAAATATGTCACAAACCCCTTTTTCCACCCAAAGCCGTGGCCATTAGCCCACACACAGATGCGTCCTAAAATTGCCCCAAAACCTGATGCCCCCGCCGCATCAATAACAGCTCCGGCTGGCTATCTGATACTGCCCTGCTCACCCATAACGTCCGTCCGTTGTATCATTCAAGGAATGCAGCTCCACACCAGCAAACCTTCTTTCATTGTCATTGACACTCTGACACATAATTTGGAGCAATCACCCCTGCCATTGCGCTCGCCAGACGCCTGCTAAATATTCGCCCCATAGGCCTAGTGCGACCGGCAAAAATTCAACTTCCCAAGGACCGACTGAAATCCTGTAACCGCACCTTCTTAGCCCAGTGCAACAACTGCACCGACACCTTCAAACACGCAGCTCGTCCTCCGGCAATCGGCATACCATAGCCACCGTGTCACTTTCAAAGCCCAAGAAACACAAGGACGTCACTGGCCCTTCTGTCTTCCCCCCGTGCCACCGAATCCCCAGGCTTCCTGCAATGCGTTCTCATGTAAATAACAGCAAGGAACAAACCGAGGAGCCCACTGGGCCCACGCAAAAGAAATCATCCAAATAGTGTATCACTGAGTGGACACCCGCCACATCCCTGACTACCCATTCCACAAACGAACTGACGCTTCAAACTAAGCGCACGAAATAGAACAACCCATGGGCAGGCACTGATCCACATAGTATTGCCCATCCCACCTGCACCCAAAGGTGCAAAAAACTCTCCGGGTGCACCGGAAGTAACCGTAAAGCTGCTTCCACGTCCGCCTTGGTCATCGGGGCCCCTTGCCCACTACCCACACTAACTCCCACGCCTTGTCAAATGATACATAACAGACCGCCGGCACTCGGGTGAAATCCCGCCGTTCACCAACAACCCAGCCGGGTAAGAGAGATGATGAAGGAGCCGGTACTCGTTCGACTCCTTCGTGGGTACCACTCCCAGCAGCAAAAACCCTCAAGTTGGGGGGTGACGGGTCCTGGACCAGACCCGCCATCCATCCCGCTCCACCTCCTTCTGCAGCCTTTCCGTCACCACCTCCGGATGTCCTTTTGTGGACCCCGAATTACCCGGGCGAAACACCGGCGCCCCAAAATCAAGCGGAACCCGGAAACCTACCATAAAACCCGTAGCAAACAGCTCCGCCGCCCGGTCATCCGGATATCTATTTAAATAGGGACGCATCCCTCGACCCTCACTAGCGTCCTTCCTGTTACCAAAAAACCTTCCCCCGACTTTTCATTCCCCCTTTGAAACACCTGTCCAAAGAGTGGGAAAAAATTCCACAACCGGAACACTCGTGTTTTAACCGACACTCTGCCCCCAAACTTACATTGCCCCTCACTAAATTTACAACACGCCCCTGCACCCGGGCCCCGTGCCCCTGCACCCGGGCCCCTGGCACCACCTCAAAAAGGGGGCTGCGCCGGAGCCGTTATCAAGCGCATCCCCAAACATATCTTTTTGTGTTCCCACCAGATGCCCGGCCGCGCAGCCTTCCAATGCCAGCTAGTAAGCGTCCTCGGGATCAACCTACACCTCCCCCTTTTTTTTTTTTTTTTTGAACCTCCTTATCTCTTAGATTCACTTGCCTTCACCGTATCCAAATTAAACTTTCCAAGGGAAGCAGTGAAAATATTTCCCCATACTCCCTTTTTCTTATCTACTCCCTCACCTCCTTTTTTAAATGCCCCCCTAACGGACTCCCAAAACACCCGTAACTTCGCTCCGTGCCCTATCATCCAAACGCACCACCTCATCATCCTTTTCCACTTCCTCGCTAACCCACGCCACGGCCGCCGCGCCGTCCGCCTGACCCGCAACGACCGCCGGCACAACCTCCTAAGTCTCTACCTCGCGCACCGGTACCACCGGCAGCCACCCTGACCGTGAGACCCACCCACGCCCCCCGCCAGGGACCCAGGCCCGCTTCGACCTGACCGCCCAGCCGACGATCCTTACAACACCCTTAGCAGCTGCCCCCAAAACTCCGCCCCGGGTAACCCCGACTGACCGACTGCACTAAACCCCCGGCAAACCACTCCCCGCGGTGGAACCCCCGTCCCCGCTAACACTACCCACAACATTAAACATATTGATTGTTCTCTCACCGGGCTGCCTCTGAACCGAATCCGGAGCAGCCGTACCGCGAACATCCTGCTGCCGTTCATCCGTCCTGCCGCCTCCTCCGGTCCTTCTTCCTCGCCCGAATAAGAGGAGCTGCTGAAGTCCGCTGGGGGGACCAGCGAGGGGACAGCCCGCACCTTGCGGCCGTCAACCCCCACGGTCACCGCACCCTGCTCCTCCGTGCACCTCCTATTTGTCCTCTGTTTCTTGCCGCGGAGCGGCGTCCTGCCGCCATCCTTCTTTGCTGCCCCCTCCTGCTGCACCGCTGTAATCTCTGTAGCCCCCGGTGGTCCCCCTCCCTGCCGACTGCAGGAAGGCCGTGATGCCAGGAACACCCCCCAGCCTGATCCCTGCTGGGAGGTACCGTAATAACCGACCGCCGCAAGGGCCCTGCCGACCGCAAGACCCTGCCACCAGCACCCTCCTACTACCGCTCCGATCCGTCCCTCCATCCATGCTCCCTCCCCTGCCGTCTGCAGGGAGTCTCCCCGTCCGCTCTGTGGTGCCGGGCGCCACCCCCAGCCCGCACCTCACTGGGGGCTGCCGCTGCTCTGGTCCGTGGCCGTACAGGCCGCAGACCGGAAGTAGGCCTCGCATAAGCTCCGCCCACCCCCGGCCCGCGGAATCTCCGACGAGGATTCCTCCCGGCGGCCGGAGACACGTCCAAAGGTGAGGTGCACTCCGCTGCCCCGGAGGGTCCCCGAAGGGGCTCCTAAATCTGTCTTCTCCCCCCCGACGGGGGAGTAACGCTCCGGCGGTCGCGCCCGCCGAGCGTGCAGCGCAGCTCCGGGCGCAGGAGCAGAGAAGCCGCTCCAGCCCTGCAGACGCGTCCTCGCCGATGTCCTCAGATGCTCCCCCCCCCAGCTCCAGCACCGCCACCATTCTTCAGTCAGGGAGGCAGCAGCGCAGGGGGGACACACTGTCTGTAGGTCAAAAGGGGCAGTGACCTCTGCACAGCCCCCTTTATACCCACACACCAACCCTCCCATATCCTGTCCCTCACCCAATCCCTTTTCCCGACTCTCCCACCAATCAGGCAGCCCCTATGTGCCTCCAACCTTAGCACTTAACTCTTTCCTACCCTAACCCTCCCGATCGTCATGGGCCTGTTCACCCCTATGGGGCTCTCTGGCCGTCTTTTCTCCTTATGAAGAGTGCCAAGTTGGCATAAAGAGACTTAGGGGCACTTTGCACACTACGACATCGCAGGTGCGATGTCGGTGGGGTCAAATTGAAAGTGACGCACATCCGGCGTCGCAGGCGATATCGTAGTGTGTAAAGCCTTTTTGGTACGATTAACGAGCGCAAAATCGTCATAATCATATCATCGGTGTAGCATCTGTCATTTCCATAATTTGGAAATGACCGATGTTACGATGTTGTTCCTCATTCCAGAGACAGCACACATCGCTGTGTGTGAAGCCGCAGGAGCGAGGAACATCTCCTACCTGCGTCCTGCAGCTCACGCCAGCTATGCGGAAGGACGGAGGTGGGCAGGATGTTTACGTCCCGCTTATCTCCGCCCCTCCGCTTCTATTGGCCGCCTGCCGTGTGACGTCGCTATGATGCCACACGACCCGCCCCCTTAATAAGGAGGCGGGTCGCCTGCCAGAGCGATGTCGCAGGTAAAGTGAGTGCATGTGAAGCTTCCATAGCGATAATGTTCGCTACGGCAGCTATCACTAGATATCGCAGCTGCAACAGGGGCGGGAACTATCGCGCTCAGCATCGCAAGCATCAGCTTGCGATGTCGCAGTGTGCAAAGTACCCCTTAAGGTCAATGCAATGCGCCTCTTGGAAATTAAATATGCAGAGAGGAAGAGGGCTTAAACTATATTGCCAGCTATTGAATGCGGTGAGACTAGATTAGGTGCAAAATTTGGACCTGGCCACTCCCTGCAGGTTGGTCAGATGAATAGGTCCTTGCAGCATTCTAAATCCTATAAAGACATATATGCTACCTCACTTTATTATGTAGAAATGTCCCCCATTCTGTACTGTACCAATGTCCTAATCCTGGGCCCCTTCCAGGTATATTTGTCCCTGATCCTAGGCTCCTTCCTAGTATATATGTTCCTCATCCTGTTATATATGTCCCCATCCTGGGCCCCTTACTGGTATATACAGTAGGTGCCCCATCCTGTGTCCTATCCGGATATATATGTCCCATGTTCTGCCTCTGTTCTTTAGCACATAAACAAAAATATTTTCACCTTCCTTTACTACCCGTGTACTCTTCTGGAGCCAACACAAAGGTTGGTAGCTGACATCAGTGTGCCTACTATAGGTGATGCATGACGTCACTGCCGTGGGATGCCAATGCCTAGCCGGCAGTGTGTATTGTAGTGTAGAAACACAGCAGGGTTCTGCACTGCAATACATTTCAGCTGAATGCGTGACACACTTCCAACTGAAATAGGTGCTGACGTTGGTGAGCCACCCTGCTGCATGGGCCTGCTCACAATCGCATGCTCTGCGACCGCAATCATTACACCCCTGGTATAGACCATTTAACAAGTCTTGCTACATGACTTAAGGTGGCTTTACACACTGCAACATTGCAAACGACATCGCTGAAACGTCACCGGTTTTGTGACGTAATAGCGACCTCCCCAACGACATTGCAGTGTGTGAAACACATCAGCGACCTGGCCCCTGCTGTGAAGTGGCTGATAGCTACAAATCGTTCAGGACCATTCTTTGGTCCTTTGTTTCCCGCTGTGCAGCAAAGACTCAGTGTGTAAAGGGGACTTAAAACACTGGAAACGAGTGATGTGTCACAATATCTGACAATCACTATTCTCTGTCAGTCGGTCTCTCCCTCTCGGTCTCTATTCTCTCTCTGTCGGTCGGCCTGTCGGTCCGTCACTATCTCTGTCCCTCTCTCACAGTCTGTCGGTCATTTTCCCCTCCTCTCTCATACTCACCGATCCTCGATCCCCGGCGCGGCGCTGCACGGCATTCACACTGCTGCGGCGGCTTTTACTATTTTGAAAAAGCCGGCCGCTCATTAAACAATTTTGTATTCCCTACTTTCCCCGCCCACAGGCGCCTATGATTGGTTGCAGTGAGACACGCCCCCACGCTGAGTGACAGGTGTCTCACTGCACCCAATCACAGCAGCCGGTGGGCGGGTCTATACTGTGCAGTGAAATAAATAATTAAATAATTTTAAAAAACGGCGTGCTTTCCCCCCCAATTTTAATACCAGCCAGATAAAGCCATACGGCTGAAGGCTGGTATTCTCAGGATGGGGAGCTCCACGTTATGGGGAGCCCCCCAGCCTAACAATATCAGTCAGCAGCCGCACAGAATTGCCGCATACATTATATGCAACAGTTCTGGGACTGTACCCGGCTCTTCCCGATTTGCCCTGGTGCGTTGGCAAATCAGGGTAATAAGGAGTTATTGGTAGCCCATAGCTGCCAATAAGTCCTAGATTAATCATGTCAGGCGTCTCCCCGAGATACCCTCCATGATTAATCTGTAAATTACAGTAAATAAACACACACACACGAAAAAATCCTTTATTAGAAATAAAAAACACAAACACATTCCCTCATCACCAATTTAATCAGCCCCAAAAAGCCCTCCATGTCCGGCGTAATCCACGGACCTCCAGCGTCGCTTCCAGCGCAGCTGCATGCAGGTGACAGGAGCAGCAGAAGACACCGCCGCTCCTGTCACCTGCACGCAGATAATGAAGACAGCTGCGCAATCGGCTGAGCTGTCACTGAGGTTACCAGCTGTCACTGGATCCAGCGGTGGATGCAGCGGTGGCCGCGGGTAAACTCAGTGACAGCTCAGCTGATCACGCTACTCACCGCCGCTCCGGTCAGCTCCACGCAGCAACTGAGGTGAGTAGCGCGATCAGCTGAGCTGTCACTGAGATTACCCGCGGCCACCGCTGCATCCACCGCTGGATCCAGTGACAGCGGGTAACCTCACTGAGTGAAAGTCCGGCTCACTGAAAAAGGTGCTCAGGGGAAATTACACGTAATAAAAATATAGAAAACCCCGGCACACAAGGTGAAACTTGAAATAACTTTTATTCAGTTTTTATTCAGTTTTTTATAAGTTGACGTTTCGGCAAAAATTGCCTTTTTCAAAACTAAATAAAGAAATAAACATATGTACAATTATTAGTACCATAAATACATAAGATATTGTTAATCATATCCATATAAATCATGATAACATCATATATACCTAATTAAGTCCTGGAAAAATGTATATCTTGTGAAGAATGTCATTGGACTTGATAAGGATATTTATCTAAAACAAAGGCCCATATATTAGAAACAAACAAAAGAAGAAAAACATTTTTTACATTGAGTATAAAGGAATTTTCCATATATATATACACACCAAGATCTCCCTATAAAGAAAATGGTATCCAATAACATAATATGGCATAATATATCTATGGGACAAGAGTAAAACAAAAAGTACCAGAGGAATACATCCATATGTAACAATAAACTAATTAAATTACCTTAAATGGCATAAATAAGAGATCCTAGTGAGGATATAGTAAGCGGATGCCACAATAAAGGTAAACTGGAAAGTAAAAGCATAGCGGTCAAACAAGGAAAAAAGAAAACAATTCCCATAGAGAGACAAAGCGCCAGACCATTACCTGTACCCTGGGAGATCAATGGTGGAGTGGAAAGAAACAGAGCCGCAGTGAGGTTTAAATACCTAGTGAGGGCGGGCCAACTTAATTGATTAATCCAAGGAGGAACGCATGGTGACACGCAAGCTTGCGCATGCGCGATGAATGCGGAAATACGCGCATGCGCAATAGCAAAAGAAACCAGTGAAATGGAGCGCATGATGAGACGCAAGCAACACGGAAGTGCGCGCATGCGTGATGACAGAAAAGGGAGCGGTGAGACGGGGTGACCCGAATAGGAGCTCCATGTTAACTGAAGAAACCTCATCGTGTCTAAAAGGAAACAAAGGAAGGAATATAAATAACAGTAACAATGTAATTACTTATTTAAGAGACTTATAGTAACATTTGCAAGATTACACAAAATACCTAGGCGTACTATATATTAATGCAAAAATTACACATACTTAAATAAAACCAAACATAGGACGGACCCCATATCTCCTGCTCAATAATCATACTCCCTATTAAGACCATTAGGGGAAAGAGTATTAAGCATATGAATCCAATAGGATTCTCTGTTTTTTAATTTCCGGACCCTGTCACCTCCTCGTCTCAATGGAGGAACATGCTCCAATACTTGAAAACGAAGTTGGGACACTGTGTGTCCACATTGTATAAAATGATGAGGAATTGGTAACATAGTCATCCCACATCGAATGGTGGATTTATGTTTCCCTATGCGGTCTCGGACATGCTGGGTAGTCTCCCCAACATATCCGAGACCGCACGGACATTTTATTAAATAGATAACAAATGATGTATCACAAGTGAAGAAATCTTTTATATGAAAAACCTTCCCAGTGCGGGGATGTGTAAATTGACTACCCTTAGTCATATTTGAGCAATGGGGACAATGAAGACACGGATAATTACCTTTCTTGGGTGTCAAAAGAAAAGTCTGTCGAGACCGAAGAATCGATGATCCAATGTCCGCTTTGACCAAAAGGTCACGGAGATTAGGGGAACGTTTATAACTAAATAAAGGAGGAGTAGAGAATTCAGTAATTTTCGGATATGATCTCTGCAATACCTGCCAATGTCTAAGTATGATATTCTTGATAATAGGATGATATGGATGGAATGTATTAACGAAGGAAATTAGAGGACCCACTCTCCTAGGTTTGCGGGTTGGATGTAAACTCTCCTGAAAGGCAGACTTAACTATTGACGCGGGATAACCGCGCTGGAGAAATTTTAGTGACATCTCTTCATGCCTCTGTGAACGCTGATTCAACATTGTAACATTACGTGATACCCTTTTATGCTGTGAAATTGGCAGGGAATTTTTCAAATGTCGTGGATGGTTACTAGTGTAATGTAAAAGACTATTACGGTCTGTAGGCTTCACATACATGTCAGAAAGAATTCCGCCTCCTTGGTCCAAATAAATCAGAGTATCAAGAAAATTGATACAGGATGCATCCACATGTTGAGTAAAAGAAAGGCCAGTGACCCTGGTGTTTAAATACTGAAAGAATTCGTCAAAAAGCGACTGAGACCCAGTAAAAACAATGAAGATGTCATCAATGTATCGTTTATAAAACGCTACATGATTGCGGAACAGCTGATGGGTATACACAAACATAGACTCAAAATGAGTCATATATATGTTTGCGTACGGTGGGGCGACATTAGAACCCATCGCTGTGCCTTTAATCTGAAAATAAAATTGGTCCTGAAAAAGGAAATAGTTTTTATGAAGAACGATGGACAAAAGGTCAAGGCAAAAATCTTTCTGAACTGAGGAAAAATCACTATATTGATTCAAAAACCAAGAGACCGCTGAGATGCCAAGGGAGTGGTCAATGCTTGTATACAGGGAATTGACATCCAAAGTGATAAGGAGCGAGCCAGGTGGGAACGGACTAAGAGTCTGTAGCTGATGTAAAAAATCCCCCGTATCACGTAAATACGAAGGAGTTTTAGAAACCAAAGGTGATAAGATACGATCCAGCGTTATTGCTAGAGGTGATAACAAAGAGTCAACAGCAGCCACTATAGGTCGTCCAGGTGGGTGCCACAAATCTTTATGTATTTTTGGCAAAGTATACAAGACTGGAGTGACAGGATTGACTTTGTTCAAATAAGTCGCCAATTTGGAATCAATAATTCCTAAACTGGAATAACGTTGGATCATATCTAAAATATCTTTCTTGATGTTTCCAGATGGGTCATGTGATAATGGTAAATATGTGGATTTATCAGCTAATTGGGTTTTAATCTCAGAAACATAATAGCTCCTGTCCATCACCACCAAGGATCCGCCCTTATCAGCTGGTTTTATTATGATAGCTGGATTATTCTGAAGAGACCGCAATGCTTGGGTTTCACCAGGAGTAAGATTTTTCTTAATCCGCAACTCCCCATTTTTGACAGTATGTACAAATTGGTCCACATCCGATTTAACAAGAGAAATGAAGGTCTCAGCGGGATGGTAGGTTCTCGGAGGCATGAAGCTACTGGGCATTATTAAGTTAAGTTTGCTGAAGGAAAATTGGGTATCAGGCTGAGAGTCTGGCAACACAGGATTCTGATCTAAGGATCCTTGACTGAAATGAACCTTAAGTCTTACCGATCTATAAAATTTATTTAATTCCTGTTCAAGCAGAAAAGAATCAAAATGAGGAGTTGGACAAAAAGATAGACCTTTTTGTAAAACCTGAGACTCTAGGGGGGACAGGGTATAGGAGGAGATATTGAAAATGAGGTCCGTCCTACCTGTGATCTCGTTGTCATGCGATCCCCCAACAGTTGATCTCCTCTGCCCCCTCCTCGTCTTCTTTGTGGAATTACGCGACGTGGTCCTAAAAAAGTTGCCTGATGTGATTCCATATCACTACCAGAACTTGCAGAAGAGGAAAAGCCAGTCCTGGGCTGGAAACGTCTGCGCTGAGGAGGCTCACCGCACCGCCACCTGTATACTTGACCACGTTTATAGTCCTCCTCATCACGTATAAACTTATTTCGCTTACGTTCTTGGAGAATTTTCTTATAATCCGAAATGGTTGAGTCCATTTTGGACTTCATATTTGATAGATCGGTAGGAGAAAATGTATTTGATAACTGTCCTTCAATAGATGATATTTGACTTGAAATTGTAGCTAATTCTTTATGTAAATAATCAATCGTAAGAGTCATTAAATCATATGAACATTTGTTCAAAATATGTTCAAATGTCGTACAAAAATCCTGGTTGTCAGAAAACAATGTGGGTCGCAATGATACACGCAAACCACGTGGTATCCTTCTGACCTTATAATATTCAGCAAGTGTAACAAGGTGGAGCTCCAAGGCTACCTGGCGTCTCAACTCACGCTCATATTCCTTAGCCGGTAACCTCAGTGACAGCTCAGCCGATCACGCGGCTGTCTTCATTAGCTACGTGGAGGTGACAGGAGCGGCGGTGTCTTCTGCTGCTCCTGTCACCTGCATGCAGGACAGCTGGAAGCGACGCTGGAGGTCCGTGGTTTACGCCGGACAAGGAGGGCTTTTTGGGGCTGATTATATTGGTGATGAGGGAATGTGTTTGTGTTTTTTATTTCTAATAAATGATTATTTTCAGTTGTGTGTGTTTATTTACTGTAATTTACAGATTAATCATGGAAGGTTTCTCGGGGAGACGCCTGCCATGATTAATCTAGGACTTATTGGCAGCTATGGGCTGCCAATAACTCCTTATTACCCGATTTGCCAACGCACCAGGGCAAATCGGGAAGAGCCGGGTACAGTCCCAGAACTGTCGCATATAATGTATGCGGCAATTCTGGGCGGCTGCTAACTGATATTGTTAGGCTGGGGGGCTCCCCATAACGTGGAGCTCCCCATCCTGAGAATACCAGCCTTCAGCCGTATGGCTTTATCTGGCTGGTATTAAAATTGGGGGGGACCGCACGCCGTTTTTTTTAATTATTTATTTCACTGCACAGTATAGACACGCCCACCGGCTGCTGTGATTGGGTGCAGTGAGACACCTGTCACTCAGCGTGGGGGCGTGTCTCACTGCAACCAATCATAGGCGCCTGTGGGCAGGGAAAGTAGAGAAAACAAAATTGTTTAATGAGCGGCCGGCTTTTTCAAAATAGTAAAAGCTGCCGCAGCAGTGTGAATGCCGTGCAGCGCCGTGCCGGGGATCGGTGAGTATGATAGAGGAGGGGAACATGACCAACAGACTGTGAGAGAGGGACAGAGATAGTGACGGACCGACAGAGAGAGAATAGAGACCGAGAAAGAGAGACCGACTGACAGAGAATAGTGATTGACAGATATTGTGACACATCACTCGTTTCCAGTGTTTGACTAGCTAGGTTGTTCTGCAGGTCCGGATCGCTGTTGCGTCGTTGGCCAGGTTTGCCTGTTTGACAGCTCACCAGAGACTCACCAGAGACTTTGTAGCGATCCCGGCCAGGTTGGGATCGCTGGTGGGATCGCTGAACGTCTCAGTGTGTAAAGGGGTCTTGAGAATAAGAAGCCAAACCAGACCCCCCATTTTCTGACACATGGTGTGGTGTGTTTGTCCCTTATCAGTGCAAAGCAGGAAATCTCATTTGGCTGAAAGACCTCTTACTGGGGATATAAGGGGGGATATTTCTCTTTGTGAAGAGTGACAAGCCGGCATAAGGAGACTTATAGGCTTTGCAATGCTCATGTGGATAAGACTATGGGCGTCATCGGCGCAGATTTTAATTTTTTTTTTACATCTACGCACTCGGCCTTGCTGCTTATAGTCTTCTTTGCAGTGCCTTTAATAAAATGGCGCCTGAGATCACTGTACGTGCATGCGCGGACTCTGGCACCATTTTAATGAAAACATAATTACTGTGACAATGCATATGCGCCGCCAACAGCAGTAATGGCGGCGCATTGCAATATTTAAATAAGGAAAAGTGGGCGAGCCATGAAGAATGTACAGCGAGGACCAGACACACTAAAGACCACCCCCTGATGCATATGCCAATCAAAGGTGCAGAGCATTTCTGGATGTTTGATTACAGATATTTCAGCAATCAAGCATCCAATCTTTCAATAACAGGCATGCTTGGATTCAGCATCCGAGTACCGTGATGGCACTGTCTATACTTTATGAAGCAAAATCCTGGTGGTTGGTTCCATTTAAGGAGAACAAGCTAAAGAAAAATACTATATCTCCTGAAGGAAAAAAAGATCAAACACTATAAAAATGTACTTCTTTTCTTCAAAATCTGCTGTCAAGTGGCTTCATCCGAATTTGATCTGCATGCCCAACTTTGATTAAAAATATTAACTGCAATAAGATTGTGCCCAAAGAATGTACAGAAAATGGGAAATATTTCTAATTTCTTAGGCTAATAGTATAAAAATCAATATTATTATTATTTATACTCTTTATTAACATTTATACAAGGCTGTACAGAAAACCACACAGGTATCAATTGCATAAATATTGTATATTTGACTTCACGTTAAAATGAATTCCCTGGTGTCGCGCAGGTTGTTTTGCAGAAGAATCTGTGTTATCATCGCTTCATGATAAGCTTCTTAAACATATTCATGGCATAGGAAGCGAGCACACCATTGAGAATCAGCAAGGAAATCTTCCCAGAGGGCCAGAACATTTAACATTTATGTGCAGTGTAGAAATACTTATTCGCGCATCTTTAGAAATAACATTGAATCTATTACTAAAGCATTTGATGCTTCAGTGGTTTTTGCACCTTCTGACATTAGGGCACAGAGAACAGTGAGGTCACTTCAGCTTTCATGCCAGATAATTTGTAAATTGGGGAGGTGCAGGTGATCGGTAAATTACAAATGGTGACCTGATACGTGGAAAGGTTACTGGAAGGGATACAGGGAAATTAATGCATTCGAAGAACTGGAAATGATAACCGAAAGGCTGGAAGATGAACCCACATTTTCAATTTCTTTTTAACCTCATGGCAAGTCACGCTAAACATGTTGGTGTTTATTTCAGTCCTTGCTGCCTGTCTGTTTCCTTAGACATATAAATGCATATACAGGTATGGTGACCCGTAACGTGTGTACTAGAGAGGTGCATATATAGCACTTACCTAATATGCTACAAAAAAGAAGGACGAATCTCCAAGACCAAAAAAAGAGTTAAAACATAACTTTTACTAGCAATAAAAATGTTCAAATTATATATATTATTATAAAGTGGTCCATTGGCTCGTACGCTTCAGGTTAAAAAACCCTTATTCATAGTTTTTAAACTCATAAGCCAATGGATCACTTTTTAATCGTACACATATTTTGAACCTTTTTTATTCTATGATAAAAGTTATGTTTGACCTTTTTTATGGTTCTGGAAATTCGGCCTTATTTGGATTTTTTTGTAGATATTTTTGATTTGGGAGTTATTTCTCTACACTGCACTCACTCCACCTCGAAAAGTCTTTTTTTCTGGTGAGCTGAATTCATTTTCTCTACATTGTTTCTTACTTACCTAATACAGTATATGTCAGCTGTCTATCCTTTGCCAATGTATTCTCTGATAAGTGCCATCACCAAACTTAACCACTTATATCCTGACAAGATATGGTACTGCACTGATCGTTGTTGAAATTTAATTTTATGGTGAGTTTTTTTTATAGTTAGTGATTAAATTAGCTCTGGAGCTCTAAATAAGGCTGCAATCACATGAACATATGAAAAAAAAACAGTCCCATTCTCATCCGGGAGAGTAGGATTATTTTTTCTCACGTGTCATTTGTGTGATGTCCGTGTGCTGTCAGTACGCTGTCAGTTTGCTGTCCGTGTGCTGTCAGTATGCTGTCAGTGTGCTGTCAATGCGCAATCTGTTTTTTTCTCAGCAGCTATTAGTCATTTCCAGTCATTTACAAGACCATTACATTGTTCTCTGCTACATGAGAGTAATGTATCCATAAAACGGACGTCACTAGAATGATCCATGTGCTGTTCGTGTGACGTCCGTTTTTTTCTCACACTCTTTGACTTGCATTGGCAAGTCTCAGACGTTTTCAGGAGAAAATCACAGCATATTGCAACTATTCTCGCATCCAGAATCTGGATGAGAAAAAAGCTGACCAAATGCTCTGCCTCATTGACTAACATTGGTCTGAGTGCAATGCGAGATTTTCTCGCATTGCACTCGTCCGATTCATACGTTCGTGTGACTGAATATGCAACACAACCTCTGGAAGGAGATTTTGGTTATCAATACTTGAAGCATGTTTGTACACATAAGAGAAGCGTAAGAACACTGGGTGAAATGCTTCCAATGTATGCCACTATGGGTCCAAAGGTTGCCAAAATAGAATTCTTTAACAGTCACCTAAGAGGTATATGTTGGTATATATTTTTTTTCACTGTGTAGGGAATTGAAGCATGTGGCACTTTTCTATGTAGTTGACTACCTTTGCTTTAGGCCACTTGATATGCATTTTTAATTTGGGGTTCCTATTGAATTAGTAGGGACGATCGAAGCCAAACTCTAAATTTCATGATTTATATCGAACAAAAAATTCAGTGTCGGAGTTCGGGTGCTTTACATATGCAAAGCACTTGAGCATCAGTGGGCTCAGGTACGCTCGGTGCTCAGCCCAGTGCGAGCCGCCTGCAGTCCCTCAATGGCTCTCATAGAAGGTAAAAACAACATTTTCAGATGTAGTGTGTCCAAAAAAGAAAAAACACGCCTTCCATCCGCCAAACGTGTTCTGTTTATGGCTGGGTGTATGTGGGCAGAGACCCAAACTGCCCAACTTGACTTATATGAGGTTCAGGTCTAGTCCGAGTCCCAAACCTGGGAAACACAATTGTCCAAGGGTCCACTCAATGTCTACACATTACTTCAGATGCTCATAAACTGGAATGGATAGGCTGCTGACAGAAAGAAGGTTTTATTGGTCACATGACCATGGCTGAAAAATAATGTCTGGACATAAGTGTTCCTACATGGTTCAAGGTTATTCTCATTACTCTGACAAAACTTTTTTTAAAGAGATTACTCATAGTCATCATGTCCTAGTTTCGTAGATGGCGTTGTGTACACCTAGTTGACAAATGAACACATGGTACAGTGATAGGTGATGTTGATAACTGGTTAACAACGTTATTAAAACCTCTGATGCATCCACGTCATCTTTCTGTCTTATTCCTGCTTGCATTAATCATATTGTGTGGGTGTTTGAAGTGCTACGTGATGGCATCTGTCCATGTCCCACAAATCATGGTTTGAGAAACCATCTTTTACAATGCAGATGAATATCCAGCCTCTTATGTCTGTGTCACTCTTCCTGGAAAAATAAATATTTTTTGCAAACACTGGTAAAGCCACAACTAAAATTATGCAAAGCCGCCTCTTCATTGTGCAGCTAAGCGTAAAGCTTTCTATAGAGACATTTGAATTTGTGAATAAAGTAACAAGGCAAATACATGTTTAGCTATACATTGCTGTTATCACAGGGCCTTTTACATAAATGTCAGCATATAATAACACTGCGATAATATACTTTAAAGATTGTGGACCTAACGCACTTTAAAGGGTATCTGTCACAGGTATTTGCTACTCATTTCTTTTCTCTGCTTCAGATCTACCTGTTCTCTGAATGTTGAGCTCTGTATATCCCCACCCACACCACTGATTAATAGCTATCTTAGGCCTCTCTCACATGTCCGTGAAAAACAACGCACGTTTTTCACGGACGTGTCAGAGGTGCGTTTTGCCCTCCGTGACCTGTGTTTATGGGCTACGTGTGTTCTCTGTGTGTTATCCGTGATAACACACTGAGAACGAAAACTTTCTACTCACCTGTCCCTGGCTTCGCTGTCCGTGGTGCTGAACTTCGGTCTCCAGTCCTGCTGACTCCCCGCTGCTGCTGCTTTCGGCCGCAGTGAAGTGAATATTCAATGAGCATAATGAACAGCGGTCTGCAGCAAGTGACAGCAGTGGCAGAGTCTGCAGGGCTGGAGAAGGTGAGTAAAGGTTTGGTTTTTTTTTCTCACAGACACATGTCTTCTCTCCGGTGCGTGTCACACAGAACACATCCGTGTGGTCCGTTTGCATTACGTGTGACACATTTGCGTTCCGTGTGACACCCGTGATGCCGGAGAGAAAATGGACATGTCGGCGTGAGAAACACACGGACTCACATAAGTACGGAACGGACACACGTTCTGTGCGCAAATACTTACGTGTCCAAAACCATAGGATTACCTAGGTCTACGTGTGTACGTGTCTCCGGTACGTGAGAAAACTGCCAAACACGTACCGGAGGCACGTACGTGTGAAAGAGGCCTTATATACGGTGCATAAGCAGAAAGCTGCCAAGAATGTTGTGGGGACGAGGTTATACAGAGCTCATGAATATGGAGAACTACATGGCAGTAGGTTTGCTAGACCTCTAGTGATAATGTCCTGCTGATAAAATAGTAATTTTATCAAAACTACAGCAAGCAACCCCATAAGTAACACATCACTGGAATCAGGCTGTGTACCTGTTGGCTGATCTCAAAACCTGGTGACAAATTTCTTTTAAGTAGTTTATAAGATCAAGAAACTCAGTGCAACTTCCTTTCCAAAAAAACAGTGTTACTCCATATTTACCTCTTGGACACCTCATCAAGTTTCATAACCTCTTAACTAGATGTCAATGGTTGTAAGAAACTACTCTTTTCCTGCATCTAATATGCCTGGGGTCATTGGTGGTTATTCTGTGGGGTTCCATAGATTTAAAATTTGGTCCATTTTACAATCCATAATACACAACAGGAACTATCAAGATGGTGCCAGATTACCGCATAATGAGGGTGGACAGCTGCCAAAGATAGGGAGGAGGAAAACTGCATGAAAAGAAGAAAATGAAGCAGGATGTTTTCTCCACTTGTTTTCTTCCCCCAGGGACATATTGTCGTTCCGTTCTTGTCAAGTCCTCTTTTTTTGGACTGATTTTGTACCTTACAAATATCTTTTTTATATTTTGTATTGTATATGCTAAATTATTTGTTTGTCACTTCCCTATGTTATTGTGTTTTTGGCATGAAGGTCTGTTTTTGTTTTATATTATTTTAGTTAATTTTTTAATTTTATTTATCTTATTATTGTACAGACTTTACTGTCTGCCTCTTTGCATGATACCACTGATATGTCTTTTTAAATGTTTTTATGGATTGCCTGCATTTGTTTTTCTGCAAATTTGTTGTGACTATATGACTAAAGTATTATTATCATCATTAAGGCGTGCAGTTGCCATTATTGTACATGCGCACTTCGGGGGGTTTGTTTAACAACACAATATAGTAAATATGAGAAACTATAAAATTAGAGAGAAATCTATTTACTCAGGAGTCCAAAAGCAACCATAGGCCCTGAGAACTTGGAAACCTTGACACCTGGAACCTTTTTTGCTACATATTGTCAGATTGAAGCAACCCAAGCATAAGTATAATAAAAGCATAACTGGTCTTCTGTCATTACTAGGGATGATCTAATACCTCAGATATTTGGCTTCGCGAATATCCAACGAATAGGTCACCGCTATGCGAATATTCGATGTGCAATGTAAGTCTATGGGAAGCCCGAATAGTTCCGAATAGTTCCGATTCTCTCTCTCTCTTTCAAGTAGCTTGTCAGCTCTTATGGTCAGCCGGATTCTCTCTCTCTCCTGTAGAGTGTCAGCTCTTATGGTCAGCAGGATACTCTCTCTTTCCTGTAGAGTGTAAGCTCTTATGTTCAGAAATGTTATCTTTCTCTCCTGTAGAGTGTAAGCTCTTATGGTCAGCAGGGTCCTATCTCTCGCTCTCTTTCTCTCTTCTGCCCCATGTATATTTTCTAGACAATCAAAAGCTTTTTAGTATTGAGATTCGTATAAATTTATGTGCGTCAAATGCAACTTTTGTGTAAAATGCATCATAACTGGCAAATTCGAGTTTCAAAAGTTCAGCGTTACCCTATCATCTACATTGGTGTAATGTCATGTAATCAAGCCTCCATGAGACACCAAATGATCCTAAAATGATCCCTTATTGACATCATCTATGTCTCATTGCATAATATTGCCATGATTGTTGCTTTTGCGCATAGTGAGAATAAAACCCGCTCTGTGGTTTATATACAAGGATTATATAGTATTTTGTAATCAGAACAATAATAGGATTAATTGAGTAAAATTAAAAGTATTTGTTATGCTAAGCTAAAAAGGTATTTGCAAACGGAGCATACTTACAAATAAATTCAAGGAAGTATTGTATCCACGTATCAACCTCTGACAGGATAATAGGTAGAATTAGCTAGGAAAGCAGAAACATTCATATTAGTGGTGTATTGTTTGGGAAAAGAAGGGGTTTTCTCGAATCTCCAACATTCCGGCTAGTATATAGTCACCAGCCCAGAAAAGACAAAAATAACATGATTTATTATGATTCAGTTCCTCCTACGGTTCGGAGGGCTTTACACCTTACTGGAGTTTTTCAATGATCTGTTAACCTGTCTGATAAAGTGATTGGTCATAATGCAACTTCCATACCCCTGGGCAAAATCATCTAATCCCAGCGATTATACTGTTCTTAACATGGTGCACGTAGTTATGGAGAATAATGAATCTCCCATAAACAAAACTTGAGAGGAACCATAGAGACGTCCCATGCAAAGTGGCACATGATTACTGCTATTATTACTCTTCAAAACCCAGTACCACGTTATTGTTCTCATTTCCAATTAAAAAAATAAATGAAATCGATATTTACACAATTTAGGCTGAAATCCATGTCACGGTCCATCCTCAAACTTCAATACTCCCAAGTCTAGTGATCCCAACTAACAGCACCATAGGCTCATATATGGATCACAAAATACATACATCTGATTTAAGCCTTATATGAAATATTTTTGTTGTTATCTACCATTACAATTAGCTAAATCATATAAATATGCATTAAAATATTTGTCTAGCCATGAATTATTCTGCAAATAAAATAGATACAGTATTGTCAATGAGCACAGCAATTCATGCTAAGAGTCTTTAATTTATTTGTAGGCATAGGTATAAAAATATTTTACAGTATTGTACAGCAATAAAAAGGCGAAAACGTAAATATAAATCAAGGACTCTATGCAATATTCTTTGAACACATGTATATACATATTGGCCAGATATTTCTCTCTTCATTTTGTGAGTCACCATTTTTCCTTTCTGGAAGCAGCGTCATTCTTTTTCAGCAATCATCTGGTGGTCAAGACATCAATATGCTGGAGACTGTTGAGGCACCAGTATTAAAGGGAGTCTGACAGGAGGTTTTTGTTATGTAAGCTGTAGTAGGCTGAAAGGGTTAAAACAGAATGTTCAGGCATGCCTGTTTTGTCACAGTTTGATTTTTTGTCTATTTGCTATGTTTGTCTGAGCAGCAGGACCCTTATCATTACAGGACTAGAAACTCACCAGCACCACAATACAACTCACCCCCTTCTGTTATTGACACCTTACTGTCAAAGTACAATCTCTATTGAGAGCCTGGTGTGGGCGCTGACAGCTCCCTGGACTTTGCTACATAACTAAAGCTAACAATTCTTATTATATCAGAATGGTTGCAGCCAGTAATCTAAGGAATACACCATTGGATTCAGAATCTCTTTGCCTACATCATGCTGCTCTCAGATGAGGTAGAAAAAACCTGCTGACAGATTCCCTTTAAGAATGTTTTCTATTTTTCTTTCTCCTGGTTGGCTTTCCCCTATGAGCTTTAAAATATATTGGATAATTAATTTAATAAAAACAAAATTGTTGTTAAAAAATTAAAAAATTACCATTAAGTTTTCAGCTCATATTTTTATCAGACTTTATAAGTCCATTTGACAGAAATCTTTTTGAGTTATGCATTATAGCACGTTGACCAGAATCGATCCATCTGCACTTCTCTTACCAAGATAAATTCTGGACCACATTGTCCTCCTGCACTATAGCAACACAGCTGGACACAAGTGCACACATACAGAAGCCTATGTATCATCAGGGCTGCTATTGGGCTCCTGACCTGGTCCCCAACATGTGCCGTCGTAGCTGCATTGGGCACAATAAGAAGCTGTAGCTAATATTAGAGGAAGGACCCAAAATGGAGGGGCAAGTGGGCTTATACAATTTGATCAACATATTCTTAAAGAATAACTGCTGTTATCATTTTTATTTCATAAGTCAATACTACAGTGGGAAATAAGCAACTTTGTAATATATCTTAACTGATAAATCTGTGACTTTCTCTAATTGATCAAGCATTATCACAATTCTCAATTCTGAGAAATCAGTATTCAGTAAAGACTTTCCCATTACTGAGATACAGGATGGCAGCTGTTACTGATGACATAGAAGAGGAGGAGAGAGGAGTTCTGGCTTTCTTGTATTCCTCCTCTTTCTCCTCTACATAGAATCTTATCCGCACCAACTGTCACCTCCTATTTATTTATTTGAGTCACTTATTTAGTGCCATTAATTCCACACTGCCGTACAGACATAAGCACTGTTCTCAATCTACATTGCCTATCAGGATTTGTCGGAAGTGTGGGAAGAAACCGGAGCGCCAGGATTTTATTATCATGTATACTATTGATTTTTATAATAAATATTAATACCATAATTACTCTTTAAATATTAGGTAAAACAAAATATTTACTTAGCAGCATATGATCACTATAAGTATGTATGTATATATGTATATGTATGTATATATGTATGGCATGCGGGGACTATACTTTTGGAATGTAGTCTTTTTGTTATGTGAAATTCTTCCAAAAAAAATAAGTAAAATCTATTTCTCAACAGGCATCAACTGCAACATTTTTAAGTACATGAAAGTGGTGCAAATTACAGGAAATAGTGGGTTACATGAAAAGCACTATTAGTATGAGGAACCTGTTTTTGGACGCATCTCAACAAATGGTGACGGATCCTTCTGACGTGTAATTAGGCCATCAAGTTCCCATTAGGGTTCTGATATTATTGACCCCTGACCAAGCTATTCTTGTCATTTAAAATCTACATGCATACATGTCATGGTTTTATTATATCCAGGGGGTATTTGTTTTTATAGCATTTTACATGATTAGTATAAGGTTAGGTGCAGACGACTGGTGTTTTACGAGAAAATTGGAAAAATTATGCTAATCACACTCATAAGAGTTTGATAAGAGAATGATCCGATTTTCCCGGATGTGGAGAAGACACAAAAAAAATTGTCTATGTTCTCTATTATTTCAGTCCATGCAAATCAGACGTCGGATGTCATCTGAGTGTGGTCTCATTTTTTCCACGGAGCCCCTGACTTGCATAGCTGAGTGTGATCCGATTTTTCGTACACACTTCGTCTGAGATCATCGGACTTGTGCATAGCCCTATAGAATAACATTGGTCCAAGTGTGATCCGGTATTTCATCATGTCGCACTCAGACTAGCCTAGTATTTTTATATTTACCGTATATTTTTATGCATTTTTTTGTGGCATTTTAAAGTCTGTGTGTGACATTATCAAGTATATTATTATTCCTGTCCAAAAAACAGTGACGATGTAATACAGTATTATAGATAAGCATTACATTACAACATATTGTACAGCATATCATTTACCGCTAATGTAGAGTAATTAATTGTACAGCATTTATATTAATAGGGGGAAAACATCCTCACGCAGATGCAGCTCAAAATAATCTTTCTGACAGCTAACATAAAGAAGAATAAGGAAATGACTTAAGAAAAGAAAACATATATACCAGTGCATGTACTTACTTTATATTGAGCCTTGTGTCATTTTCTACCTATTCTTTAGTGGGTTCTTGGTGAAATGAAGACGCGGTTTGGAATGTTACTTTCTCAGTGTTTGTAGTTGGCCAACACAATAGTTAATAGCACATCTAGTTGTTCAAAATCTCTTTAG